>NC_141026.1:29700000-29807500 GCF_052040795.2 Danio rerio | reverse complement strand
TGGAACAGTAAACAGGTCAGGTTAAATAATTTAAAAAAGGTAATCATTGACTTCTGCTGCCGTCGTTAGTTTCAAAAACACTGATTTCACTACAATTTAAAACAGCATCTTTGGATATCTTTTCTACTGGAGATACTAGGGCTGCACGATTAATCCAAGAAAAATCATGATCTCGATTCGACCCTACACATGATCTTAATTCAGCTTTTCTACGATTCAGCCAATTACATTTTCAAGGTGAGGAGAAAAGCTTAAAAGCGGCCGCACAAGTCTTCACAGCAACATGGGCACCTCTAAATGGTGTTAAAAGTGTCACATACTCTATTTATAAGGTGTAATTCACCCAAAAACTTAGTTTCTATCTAAATGTAATAATGTATACCTGGCCGCAAAATCAAGTGAGCTGACCGCGAGCTATTTGTTTACGTCCGAGAACGTGCACACAAATGACGCCTTCTTTAGTGAACTAAACCAGCATAGGCTGTGGATAACAAGTAATAATGTTGTAAATAACCTTTAGTTTGTTGCACAGATTGATAGTTTGAGAGCCGACCTGAAAGAATGATTTGCATGTGTGTTTTTGCGTGAGTGACTTCAGCCATAAACCCTACTGAAAGGTAAGCCGGCGCGCACCTTATATAAATGATCATAACGCATTTTAGAGTTATGATTACGACAAGCATTTGATATGTTTTTTCTTTCATAGCGAACACAGTGTAGTGCATGAAAATAAATGTTTACTGTGTCAGTATAACTACTCTAGCTTATTAAAGTCTGTTCAAGTCCACCATAATGAATGTACAAAATTTGGCATTTTAAGCAACAGTAGAGCTACACATAGGCCTAATATTATTAGTGTTGTTTTACCATATGTTTGAGAATTAACAATAATAATAGCCTACTCATATTAACCTTCATTTTACATGTACAGAATCATGAGAAAACCGTGATCTTGATTTTAAGTAAAAAAAATAATTCACATTTTAGCTAGAATTGTGCAGCACTAGGAGATACTGTTGATGTATAGAACGATGATGTATAGAGAAAGGAATTTTCTGAAGACAAAATCTTTACCTCGGTAAAAGAATAAGCCTACAAAACATTCAATAAAGAGAGTGTTGAAGTTCATGGGTCAAGTGTGCTCAACCCCCTGACCAGAGGTTTCCAAAAGAAAGCAGGAGTTTGTTTGGAATCAGTTTCCTGTGTGGCATGAAGGGCTCCCACCCTTGAAGAGTTGTCCCTTTCCACTGCAGGATGGTTAGGAGAACGAGTTTATTATAGCATATGTGCAGCCTGTTTGTGAGCTTGTTTATTTGCAACTCTGTGGGGACCATTTTTAACCTCTTTTCTTTATGCTCAAGTAACAAGTTTGTTTCAAAAGAGCTGCGGTTAACCATACGACTTGAAAAAAAAAAGTGGTTTCCGCTTGCTGCAAAACGAAATCTTTGCATCCCCCTCACGGCAGAGCTCTGTAATGTCTTTTATGTAGCTTCAAAACCCCTTCATGGTTGAATTACTTCCACTCTGAAAAAGAGGAGACCAGGGAGAAAACATGTCCACGGGGAGATGCAGCATTATGTTGGTGGATCTTGCTGAAAAAGAGCTTGACAAAGCTCCAGCTCTTTATGAGAGGCATCTTCAAGCTTGCCAATAAAAAAAAAAAAAAAAAAAAGAATCTAATAAAAGACAGCGGGAAGTACAAAGAGACAGGTACAGATTTAATTGCTTAAATAAATCAGAGTATGGTAGTATAATAACTTTTTCAAATTGTTAAACTACTTCAAAATGTAGTAAGAATGTGTGGCTCTCTTAAAATGTGGTCTGGGAAAGAAAGAAAAGAGAAAGACTTTCTTTGTTTTGAACACACAACCCAAAGAATAAACTGAAGTTACAGACAATGCATGAATGAAAAAGCAAAGATTTACATCCATGTCGCCCCCACAGCCAAAAGTATAGACATGTGGTTTCGGATTTCTTGTCCACCGGAGATCACATTGCTGTCTTCAGGTTCAACAAAAAAAGTGAGAGCCAGAAGAAGAGGTAAGCACAGGTAGAACAAAGAGTCTCCTGTATTCAGGGTTCAGTTCATTCTCAATCCCTCAGTGCACAGGACACAAACAGCAGCCAAACTAAGAAAATGAGCAAGAAGAGAAATGAGTTGAACATAACTGTTTTTATATTTCTCAAATTATAATAAACTATAAGAACAAACAGATTAAACTGGCATCAAACAGGCAGACCTGAAATATCTCTAGTATCTAAAATATTAATTTCAGGATTCTATTTAGCATTCAAAATGTCATAGCCTAGGAATGAATGAAAATTTTGAATTACGCATTGTGTCTCAGTGTACAATTATTTATTATTTAGTGTTTCAGTATTAGTTTTTATTTTGTCGTGTAGCAAAAATCTGCCAGGTTATATATTTTTATAATTATATTGCACAAATTTGAGTTCACTATGTTGTACAAATATTGTGTATGTCACTTAAAATTGGTGTGATGTGATACAGAAGTGATTTTTCATTCTAAAGAGAAGACTTTTTTTTATTTTTGCAAAAAATAAAATAATAAATAATAATAATAATAATAATAATAATAATAATTCAATTTAGGTGCTTTCCATCAAGTTGTTCAAGTGATTGACTGTAGCATTGGTAACCAAGTAAGTAACAGTAAACAAGAGAGACACCCGATTAGTCATGTGGGTGGCCTATGCAACAATTAACCGATTCCAATATTAATTGCGCTTTAATTTGTCACAGTTTAATCATTAAGGATTCTCAACACCGCGTTTCTGCACAGAACAAAATTGCTGCAATTCTGTGCTAGTATAAAGTTCCAAGCTTGTATACAGAGGCTAATACGCAAACACGCTTGAATAACTATGGCTGAGGCTATCAACTAAGGGCCGTTCACATGTAATGTCTTTAGCACATGCAAGTTTTTAAAATTTCTTTAGACGATTTTTCACATTAGACAAATAGACTATAATCGTACAATCAAAATCCATGGATACAATTTTTGCTAGGTCACTTTATTTGGAAAACGTTTTCCATCTTATCAAATGTGCTTCCATTATTTGCATTAACCATTTTTCGCATAAGTACAAAACCACCTCAAGTGAATGTAAACTTTTCTGTGAATGAAAATATTTTAAAAACTTTTGAGTATCCATCGCATTTCTCATTCAATACTTCAATATACGCTATGACAGGGTGATGGAAAACCCATTGATAGATTAAAATTATACACTGCTTCACAAAATTGTTCATTGGTTCATGAGATTGCTTCACAGGATCATGAGAAGTGCTGTGATTTCCACAACCAATCAAAATGAACCGTTGCCTAAAAGTTGATAAGAATGCTCTTGAGAAGCAAACCAGCATTCATTTATAATCATATCTGAAAGATCATGTCACAATGAAGATTAGAATTATGGCTGCTGAAACTTTGGCTTTGCCATCACAGAAAAATGCTTATGATCAAATAAATGTCTTGTTGATCATTAAAGATTTATTTACTGGAAATGCAGGAACCAAATATGTGTGTATCCGTAATAAAAAAAAAACCCAACAGGTTTAGAGGTAGGGAATCATTGATCAATCAAGAAATCTGAGTAGTAACAAAGATGTAAATAGGCATGGGACAATAACCGTTTTCAAGTTATATAGTGGTTTGGAAAAGTCAAGGTTTTAAAACCGCCAAAAATATCTGACATACTGTTCCTATGGTATTTGTAAGATTTTTTTATTTATGTTTTTATTTTTAGTTTTTTAGTTTTAAGGACAACACCATCTTCAGCAGAAAAGATATTCAAAAAATTGTAATAGTAAAGAAATCAGTATTTTTGAAACTAATGAAGACAGCAGAAGTCAATGATTCATTTTAATTATTTAGCCTGACATGTTTACTGTTCTAAAGTATTTTAAATATTTCTCAATTTTAATATATTGTGTTCAAAGGGAAAAAAGTTTTTGTTTTTTTACAAAGACATTTAAAAATATGTATATATTTTAGAGCAGTTACCACAATAACGCGAAACTTAAAAGGAATTAAAGGGAAATTTTAGCCAAGGTTATCATACCGTAAGAATCTTATAACGGCCCAACGGCTCTACATGTAATCTATCTTACATAATCAAAATCCAAAAATCAAGTATTTGAAATTAGAAACTAAACTACTATATAAAGATTATTTTTAAACCAAAGTAATCCACAAGTATGTCTAAATAATCAATCAGTCATTAACATAGAAAATTTAACTTTAATTTTGAACAACTAAAAAACCAAATTAACTCACAAATATAGGAATTTAAGACTAAAAATACAGCTACGATAAACCATAATCAGCCTGTGAAATCTAAAATGGGCAAATACAATTTGTATGAGCAGAATAAACAACCAACCAGCGTACGAAAACAATAGGGAGGATGGAATGTGATTGCAACCACATACATTTCTGCGGGCCGTCCAAGTTCTCCCAGGAAAATTTCAACACGTCACATATGTGCCCAGTTCAAGGTTCACAGAATGCGGGGTTCACAGAATGCGGAGTTCACAAAGCGGTGTGGAAGCTGAAAGGGCAGAGGTTAAACCAAATCTAAAGAGAGCAGTGGAATATGCAAAAATGAGAAAATTTGGAGTCTCATTATCATCAAGACTGTCAGCATAGTAGTCACACACTGGCGTTGCTTGAATGTAGGAGTTCAGCACAGATGGTCAGGAGGGTAATCAGTGTAATACCAAACAGGTGTGGGCTAAAAGTGAATGATAAACTACCAGACGGCCAGTCCCGTAGTGCAACACGGCAACAGACAGAAAACCACTTTCAGATGTGACTGTGGCACTTACAGGCTACCTTTTCAAAAGCTCACATGAAGACGTTGTCTGTTGTAAACTGAACTAGATGGGGTGGAAAAGGACAGCAGGCCCAGCGGAAATGGCAGTGGTGTCATAACTTGGATGGCTGGTGAATATAACCCAAACTTTGGTTATGCGTAGGAAGAAAACGTCTCTCAGCAGAGGTCTGACCTCTGGAGAACCACAGCCCAGTATGGGGTCAACAGCAATTACACACATTCTCCTCTGAATTCTTTTAAAAAAGAGGTTGTGCTGATTGTCCCACTAGTATAATACATAAAATATAACTTGTTTTGTTTAAATTATTATTATTATTTACATTTTACTAAACGAAAGCATTCAGACAGCCTACTTAGCATTTAAGTCCCTTCCAAAAATACAAATTACTTGCATGAATTCACACATCATCATTGAAATCTATAGACGAGCATGTCTTTACAAGCACTGGAATGTCCTAAAGAAGAAGACAGGATCTAATAACAGATTAATACAGTAAATCACTTTACTTCTGATTTAAGAAATCTGAACCTTAAGTGATAATTTATCACTTATATGAGTCTCTCTGTGATGTGAACGAACCACTGAAATTTAAAGACCAGTCAGAAGAGGTGAGCCGACAAAATCATAGACAAAAGACCAGGCAAACAATAAATAGTTATTTTCACTGTCTTATAGCATTCTAGTTATGATTTGCTTGTAGTGTGATCCATGTTTAATGTAGTCGTAGATGAATTTAAAAGCAACTCATATCATTTAATAATATATTGGCAAATTGAACGAAATGACCCAAACGACTCTGAAAAAAGATTAATTCATCTCACTAAACAAGACTCAAAGGTCTGAGTCAGTAAAATAATCCGAACTTCGCATCACTAGTTTACACAGCACAAAAAGTGCTGCTTTCTGATGATGTGGAGCCGATCCACGAATCACAGCACATTATGTTAGCTGACCAATCAGAGCCTCTTGAGGGCAGGACTTTGGGAGGAACTAGGAAATAGGACAGTCATTTTCATGTTAGCAGAGTAGCTGTAGATAATCAAAGTAGGATATATGAAAAAATAACGTGATTTCTACAAGTGAAGCACAAGCACACATTGCTTGCATCTTATAAATAAAAACAAGCCTTAAACATACATTCTAGACCACCCCCTTAAACTGGTTAGTTCTGTTTGGGTTATTATGGATACTGCACTACTAGTATACAATATGTAGCACTTTATAGATATATATTTTTATTATTACTTATAAATGTAAAGGTTGGCACCCCAGCTAGTCAGACCATTACAATGTTTTTCTTCATCTAAATAAAATGTTGGTGCTTATACATGTACATGCAAGAAATGATGCATCAGTGTTTCTTCCAGGACTTTTTCAACTGTGGCAGCAGGCCTTTTTTTACACTGATCTACGAACTACCTATGGCGTTATTTCAATAACAAATGTCGTGAGTGCATTATTACAAGTCGAGACCGCATTCAAGTTATACACAATAAATGCGCTATATAAATACACATTACATTACATTATTACGAGCGTGTGAAGCTCTGCTTGCGCGCCGATTTTCTCTACTCGTGCACAAAACTTCTTGCACAACCTCAAATATAGGCTGCTCAAACGCAGATCTTCTTGTGCGCTCACAAATAAACGCTGCTGAATTGTCATTTAGTGTTTATATAACGAGTATGTCTCCAAAATTTATTAGATTTGCAAGGAATATTTATGAGTGTCTCCAATAGACCTATTGTGAAGTAAAACGGCTATAAACTCCAACAAGATAAAGTCATACTTATGGAAACTATTCATCCTAACTGAAAGCTACATCGTGTTTGCTAGCCTCATGCATCACGCACCTGTCAGTCAGTCAGTCAGTATGTAACCTTTAACAGGGCTCGAAATTGCGACCATTTTGGTCGCATATGCGGCCAAAATTTAAGCTATGCGACCTTACAATATATATTGGGCGCATTCGTGCGACTGCATCTAATGGTTGTAGTGCGACCTGTTTTTTTTTTTTTCTAAAAACGTGGTAAAAAATAAATAAATAAATAAATCGGTCTTCCCTGCCGCTATATTGGTTCATATTAGCTGTCAATCACTCAAGACTTTGCGCTGTCAGTCGACAGGGAGGGAGCTTTTGTGACCACAGGGAATGCAAACGGCTGAAGAGTGAAAACTACACTGACTCTCGATGCATAATTTTTTCTTACGTTTCCTCGTGAGATCAGGCTGCAACAGCGAAAATTTCCGCTAAAACACCATTGCGTAAAGAAGCTTGCCTTTACTGAGTTCAAACTGATGCGGGTTACAACAAAGAACAGTATTGCGCCGGTGGTCATCGGGAGAATCCTGCTCTGCCCCCCTCATAAATTGGTCCGGCTGACTCGCATGCTTTTCCGCAAACACAGAAAAATGTAATTCAGCCCATAACGAGGCTGAGAATTAAAACAACACGAACCGAAACAAAAACTTTTAAAAGTGAGACTTTTCTTCATTTCTTTTGTCCGTTCTTTCTTGATGTGTATATTATTTTTCTATTTAATTACTGATAACTGCTTTGCAGCTTTCAGCATTGAATTGAATGCTTTATTATATTATTTTGTTTGTTTTGAAGCAGAAATATTATTTATTAAATTGACATGCAATATATAAAAAATATATAAAAACAATAGTACAAAATAAAAATAAATATTTCTTACTACAATGCTTTATTTGTGTTTGAGGGAAACCATCAATTTGTTTTCATAAAGTAACAGTAGGACTTTATATAGCAGATAACTTACATTAAAGCACTTTTAAGGCAGCATGATGATGAGAAATATAATTCATTATTAGTATTTTTGTCATCATCATCATCATCATTAATATTGTATAATTATTTAACATTCATTTTGTAATTATTGCACAAATATTGATATATTGATTATATTGCATAAAATAAGTCATCACAGCATTAATTAGATAGTTGTTTCTGGGTTTTGTTAGTCCCAATTGATGTTGTTTTCAAATACAATAAATCCCTTAATATACAACTTGTCAAATATATCATTCATTTTTGGTGGGTGCTCCTAAATTTTTCTGATGCTCCTACATTTTTTCTGGTGCTCCTAAATATTTCAGGTTGGGAGCACCAGTGCTACCGAGTAAGAAAGTTAATTTCGAGCCCTGTTTAAAGGGTTAAACAAATAGCGCAAAGCACCACTATGGTTACAGAAAAGTTTGTGCTGTTATAATTCACTTATCTTTTCATATGTTTTATATGTTTTACAAGCTCCTAATAAAAAATAACAACTGAATGTTTTTGATGAGATGCTTTAATGAAGCCGTGGCGGGATGAATTTTTGTGTGGCGCACTGCACGAATGTAGCTGAAACCATATGTATCCAATGCTAAGGTGTCCTAGAGAGCGTCTCTCAGCTCTAGGCCGTGGTGGTTGATCAATAGGTCGTGTACACAAATTCGGCACAGATTCGAGCTTTGTTCACCACATATTGAGAAGCATTAAGTGTGACATAAGAACGTCCTCATTGTACATCATCAAAAAAGTTTAAAAACAACAGAACTAATAATTACATTATATTAATTGTCTGATGTTTTTAAAAGTGCATTATATCTAAATAATAAGATTATTTTATATGGCATCATTTCAACCATTAAACAATTATAAATGTTCTCTAGATTGTTCCTAATCAGTCCAGCTATATTCATTCATGTTAAGAATAATGGATTCCTTTTAGAAAAAAACTTCTCTTATATATGTCGTAATGTTTAATGATTTGGTTCACATGATTCAAGTTTTGCGATTTAGAACATTTTGCATTTTGTGCTTTGCGTTTTTGCCACTGTATGTGCACTTGCGAAAGTCAACTCTGAGTGGAAAAAGTGCGCTACGTCAGTTGTGTCTTTTTTAATCTCCAAACAAATAAAAGCAGAGGTGAGGTTTCCATTGAGTTGACAGCAATGTTTGTGTTGTCAAAATGACTATGGACTTGTGTTCACTATTTTGAGTTATTTGGAGCTGTATGACTTCACAAATCATGACTATGACAATTTATTAAATATTACAATCATCAACAATATCAACAGCAGCAATGTGAGTTTTTATGTTATTTTCTAAACTAGTAGTATTAATTAATACATGCATAATAATCTTGATAACCCTAAAACCCTGATTAATCCTCAGACTACAATCGTACAAATTAAATCTATAATCATTGCATCCCTATTCCAGAATCCAACTACTGCATTTTTTTTATTTAAACATGTTGTGAAATATTTTTTTACACTTCAAATTGCTTAACACATTCTCTACAACAGAAAACATCTTAAACATGTGAAGAGAAGTACAGACAAGTGTACAATTAAACAATAGGTTAAGGGCATAAAAAAAAGTTAAAGTAGGCCTACCCCCCTTTCAGTGTGGCAGTTCAAACAGACAGGCATACAAATGAGAATTCTACTGCCAGTCATTCCCATTCTATTCAGGGACTTCTTTTGTAATAGCTCCCTGCTCGTCTTTCAGCTTCCCTTGAAAGCTTTCTTCGTCCTCTTTTCTAGCTTTGGGCACATGTTCAAATTAAGAGAGTATGCGGGCGAAGCACAGGAATCTTTCAATGGTGCCATACTTTGCCCTGTTATTTTAGAAGCAGCTGTGAGGCACTTTTAATGGAGAATGATTTTACTTGATACTAGCTTTTCTGCGGTTTCAGGCTTGGTGGCATTCCAGCAGACCATTATCTCTTCTACCATCATGAGTGAAAATTTGATATCGTGTGCTGAGCAAAGGGCAGAAATATCCTATAATATAGCACCCATTTTCCACTACTTCAGTAGAAGTAATACTCTCTGTGGATCTCAAATAAATCTTTTAGGAACCACAGGGAAAGCATGGGTACAGTTAGGGAACTACTGTATAAGCAATGAGGAAGTGAAACAGCCCTTGACTACTGGGAAAAAAGTAAAATAATCATTTAAATAGCAATAGTTTTGATTGACATTTTAAATTCTTAAATTCAATTGATTATCAGTTGCAGATGACTAGCAGAAAGACGTAATGGTTTAAAGAAGTAATGATGTCTAAGCTGATATTATCGAGAAGCTGTCTAACTCATTTTGTGAAAAACAAATAAATGCATGCCTTGAGGGACTAAAATCATTCAATATGTGAGCAGAATGCAGTGATAATATCCCTAGTCTCCCGATTTATACAAGAAAATGTTCTCATCTAAATAACAGAGAACAATACATTGAACTCTAAAAATAAACAAACAAATTGACAGGGAATGGGTCAAATGTTATCTGCTTTTTTGTTTCAATTCTCAGTTTTACCAACAAATTTAGTCTTACAGTAAACTGAAGCAGAGCATTTGGGCATCATGAAAACTTGAATTTTGTTCCTGAATGAATTTAAACAGATAATTTGAGTCAGCAATTCGATGATCTATACAAATTTTGTACGAACCATTTGAATAATGAGGGATAGTTACAACACACTAGGGTTGTCACGATAACATTAATTCTTTATGATAGTATACCAGCTGAAGTATCGTGATACCAAGTATTGATGCGATACTGTATTCATAACTCAAATCTATGAAATAAAGACAATTGTCAGAAATACTGACCAACAAAAATACATTAAAATAAAGATACAAATTATATCGAACGCAATTGGTTCAACAAAATGAGGCTATATGAAGTGTTCGAGAATTGTTTCAGTGTTTTTTGTTGCTCTTTTGTGAGTTTCCAGCTATTGGTTATTTTGGCCTATGAGGTATTCAATCATGTACTGTAGATAGACTGTAAGTTGTAAATGGTAGTGTCATTATTAACAGTGGCACCGCCAGTATTTTGGAGCCATAGTATCATGATACTACTATATTACCGGTAAACTGTGCAACCCTACTACACACAATCTCACCCAAGACATTAATTCTAATCCAAATTCAAAGGCGTTAATATAGGAGCAACACTGGTGTGTGAGATGCATGGGAAGCCCCAGGTGCTTCAACAGGGGTGTAATAAGTGTCTAACTGTGCGTTTATTTATGTCTGTTGACCAATGATACCTGAAACCCCCATGAGGTGAAGGATTTATAGGTTTGTTCAGAGGCAGTCACATTTGGAGAAACAATTACTGATACTGCCAGAAAGCATCTCACTAAATGACAAGCCCACATGGGCAATGCTGGAAGTTGTGGCAGTTGTTAAGAAGATTTTGCTACTTTCACCTGGATCCAGAGAAAAGTTTTTACACTTCCTAAAAGTACTGGTGGAAGTACAGTATTTCAAGGTGTTTCAAGACATAAGCATACAAGACAGCTAATTAGTGACATCTACATGTCGCTTTTGTCTGCAGCATTGTGTTCTCATTGACATGTAGCAAAAAAAGCTGACAGGTGATTTTGTCTCTTAGCCACAGAGGCGCCGCTTGTCAATAGACAAGGCAGGCAAATGCCTGGGGCCCCAGGCCTGAAGGGGGCCCCCACGGGCTAAACAAATTTGAATCATTAAGGCTCTCTTCACATTAAAGCATTTAACGACATTTTAGAACAAAACAATCCACATCCATACAAGCAATTCAACTAGCGTTTCTAAAAAGATCTTTCATCCACACTTTATACGAAGAACGTACATCATGTGACCATCCACACACTTTGGTATGCGCTGAAATTTGCTGCAATGTATTCGGACGTCTGGGCTACCGGCTGTTATGGCCCGTTTCCACTGAGTGGTACGGTACAGTTCCGCGCGCTTTTATGGCCGTTTCCACTGGGAAAAGGCGTACCGAACTGAACTGTACCGTACCACTTTTTATGATGATAATAACGTGCACTTGATTATTGACATGCTTTTAAAACTTGATCCTGTCAGAAATTGACAAACGCAAGAGTGACATGCAAAAAAAACAGGAGTCGCCAGAAAAAAACGGAGCACATTATTTTTTCAGCAAACATGAACAAACTGCCATGTTTAACTATTATTATCACCTTTTGGACTATTATGAACTCGGAATGATGGAATTATTCTCTAACAAGAGGTTACATGTGCTGCATAAGATTAAAGACACAGATGAGAGGTTTGCTCTGACTGTGGGCTATATTTTATGTTGTTTTTGAACCTAAATAAGGCCTAAATGTATGTTGTGTGTAGTTTTTCTGTAAGTGGTAACATATTGGAGACTGTAGGGGTCTGTACGTGTTCATATATGTTGCATTTATTTTATATAATAACAGACGTTACAGTAGGCTATTTCGCACTCGTCATTGATCTGCAGTTTTAATCAAATTATGTTCATAGAAAGGTTAATAATAAACATTTATACAGAAATATTTATGTATATAAACCTAGACAATTTCTAAACATTTTCTCGAGCAAAAATGACGCTGACTGAAACTTTATATCGGCCAGTCCATCTTGGATCTGCCGCTGGATCTCCTCTCTCTATAGTTGTTAAACATGATATATAATTAATCTTGTGTTTATCTAACAATAATGAAAATTATGCATTTTAAAACTAAAATGTATTAGTGTAAATGGGGCTTAAGGTAGTGACAAGAGGACTCCCGTAGAATCAGGATTTTCATGAACAACATTTCGATTTCGAATTTTATCACAGACAGACCAAATCTGTGTTAACAATGCGAATCTGAAACTTCTTTCAAAAGAAAAACAATTAGATTTTTATCAAAGACCTGTTACAGTGCTTACACTTTCCACAAGCTTTTAGACACAATAAGACTGATTTAAAAATTACCTGGTTCTGCTATACATCAGCCTTCCTGTATGCAAAGTAACTTAATCCTATACCACAAATGTTGACTTTTGGCACCAAGTCCTCCTGTGCTGAACTCATTATCCCTTTATATGCATGCTATTCAGTGTCCTGTTCTCACGCTCTGTTTAGGCGTGCTGCGTTATGATTGGTTCTAATGATTGGTTAGAAATCGTGCATGTCCTAATTGCATTTGATACAATTTCAATGAATTGCAGAGCCCTAGTGACAAGTTTGCAATGACAGAGGTAGAATGACTCCCTAAATGGCCCCACCCCCACCTAGCACTCTCGCAGCAAGTACAATCCATTTTATGTAATCAACTGAGAGGTTAGGGGCTGCTAACATATTGCATCTAAAATAGTGAGAAAAAAACGACAGTGATGAAATGGCTCCTTGCAAGCAACAATCAGCCATACTCTCAAAGAAATCACCACTGACAAACCCTTGCAGTGGCTCTGATAAAAAGTTCATTATGAAGCAAATAAAAAAGCGACGCAATGTTTGAGTGCTCTGCATTTGTCTGAGGTAATTAGCCTATCGTTATTACTGAAATCTGTCTAATTCATACAATGTGTGAAGCTGATTGGTTGTTCTTGTCAAATGATGAATGGTGTGCTTGATCTAGACATGCTTAATCGTCAAATCTAAAAATGCTAAATTATAGAATTTAAAAACAGCAAAATTTTATCTATGTGACCTCAAAATATATTTAGGAGCATTTGTGCAAGTGCATAAAATTGTTGTGTGCGCCCAGTTTTTACTGCAAAATGTTTACCACATGCGCTGATTCAGGGGACATTCACACAGAATGCATCTTTGCACTTGAAACGCGAAACGCAGCGCTCAGGAAGGGTTTAAAACAGTTGTCATGTCAACTTGCTGCAGTAAACAAAGCCAGGTGCGTAATGATTGACCCGCCTTCGCGCTCTTCTTATTGGCTCACTGCTCTAGAACTGAACGTGAATGGATTGGTTAATATCAGCCGTCAATCACTCAGTCAATGCCTTCTGGCTTGGGATGACAGGGAGAGCTACAACCACGAAAATGTAAAGCGCTGAAGATGAGAATGAAGATAACACTGACAGATTTTGTTTTAGAAACCATGGCATCTAAAGTTACAGATAATGACACATCTTAGTAGTGATCATGTGCTGAATGTTAATCCACCATCTACACTTTTCGAAGAGTGGAAAAGACTTCCGTTGGCTTCAAGTCCGCTATGATAAGTCTGTGGGATGGAAATTTCAGGTAACTGTTTGCCATCTAGCACGAGAGCTTCTGTTTAATTCTTCATATAATCGCCAGATGCTGTCCGCCGTGCAAGTGGCAACTTTATGTAAAATTTAACACCATCATCGCAAACGGGCTTGCATTGAGTGAACTAATATCGCTACTCATGAAAAGACCTGCAAAGCTATTAACATGACGTATGCATATAAAAAGGTACAGTTTATTTCAAAAGCATCAGTGCAATATCAGACAGCACCCGTGAGAACAGCAGTTATATCATTAACAGATTTATTCATGTCAAGCAGTTCCTGCAGGGCCGATGAGTAGTCCGTGTATCTTTTGGTCACTCAGTTATGTTATAAAAATGTATTTTCTTGTGACAATGGGATTTTGTTGAAACATATTTTCCTCACGCATGCATAAATATTTTTGCATCCTGGTTTGATTAGAGTTGATTTCAAATGCAATAAATATGTTTGTATAAAACGTGTAGTAACGGTGGTTATAGTTCGTGAGTGTGACTAAATTTTGGCTGATGTGCCTACATTTTTAAAGTTAGGAGCACAGGTGCTGCCAAGCAAAAAGGTTCATTTCAAGCCCTGCATTATGTAAAATATCAGTTCATTATCTTTTCTTAGCATATGTATTACATAATATGCTACTTGGACTAGAGGGAACTCTGTGCCTCCCTATTAGTTGAATAGGATTTACAAGACTACAGTTGACTACACTTTGGATTTGTTAGTGATGAATGCGAGACCTGGAAAATGGACCAACTTGGGAAAACTTCTTGGAGGATAATCCTGTTAGCTTGTTTCCATAAAAAGTAGGCTAGGCAGTATACACTTAGCAAAAAAGTATTTCAACATGAAAAAAAATGGAATTTATTTATTAAAAACAAAAGAAATTGGTAAAAAAAAAAAAAGTAATGCATGTGGTCTTAAGGCCGGCTCACACTGTGTGATTTTTAATAATCCTAAACATTTGCAACATGTAAGACTGCACAAACATGGCTCCCATGATAAGATCTCAGCCATCATAATGTCAAACTGAACGACAATGAAGACGTGCCAGACACGGAAGAAAACTCACCTGGAGTTTGACGTCATCTATCCGTGACACTTTCACTATTCTGCCTTCTGAAATGATACCTCACAGCAAACGTAAACCATCTATACCGGCAATTTTGCACACAATGTTCCTCAATAATAAAAACAAGGAAAAAAATTTGTTTGACTTTTCCCCACAGTCAGTTGAATTGTTGCATGGATTGCATCATCACAATCGACGCTCCTATTGGTTCTTGGACTGACACTCATCGCAGCTGTCACACTGCAGGAAAATGTCTGAAATCTTCTGACACTGCCAGAACTTCATCGGAGGGAAAATCTGATTGCAACAGTCATTATGGTGGTTGTCTGTGAACATCTTAAACCAGCAATCAAAGATCACAGATTTTAGCCTAGGACTTCAGGAATCTTTTAGGATTTGCCAAATTTGGTCTCAGGTGACCAAATCATTGCTAAAAATCTCAAAGTGTGAGCAAGGCTTCAGAGCAGAATTATCAGCTCAACAACACAAACCAAAAAAAAAAAAATTGAAATGTAATGGCTTTCTGCGCTTGATATAGGGCTGGTCTGATAAATAATATCATACCAAATTGCATTTAAATTTATGTTGATAAATATCATAAGCCCAAAACATTTTAATTAATATTAATAATCATTAATAATTAATAATCTAAGAACCAAACAAACAACAGAAATATGCAACAACAAGAGTTTATATCAACAAAACAACAACAATTATTGCCTGAAAATAGGTTATGCTGCATCACCCAGTGTTGTTTAACCTTTAAAAAAAAAAAAAAAAACTACTACAACATGTAAAAAAAAATTAATAGACTATCATTTAAAGGTCACTTACATTCCAAACTGATGAAATACTAAAAGATAACATCATCTAAAAAGTGTTTGTTCCATTCCAAATGCTTTTGGAGGCAATGCATAAAAGCAACTGTGATACATAACATCAAACAAGGGATACAAAGGCAGATCCTAAGGCTATTCTTAAATCTAGACAAGCGTTCTTCAAAGTAATGAAACAAGTAATGGTACGGATTATTTATTATGTTCATTTTTAAATTTTTCTATAGCCACCACATCATAGAGCTTTTAATGTTTGGCTCCTCAAAAGAAAGCTTTATGAGCCAAGCAACCTTTTTAGATAACCATTTATAGATAAATGTTCTTGTTCAGATGCTTCAGTTTATTGAGTCTAGCGGTTTATCTTTTAACAGCAATCAGTTTTGTGTGCTAACATGTTTTAATTTAAGACAAAATAGAAATATACTTTTATTTAAATTTAATTTCTAAAGATGGAGAGAAATCAGTTCACACAAATCATGATTCCATATAATGGTTTTGATTAGAATACAAATTTCAAACATTTCCACATACCAGATGCAATGCAACAGAAACGTTTAAATACCACAGACATTCACAAGCTCAGAACAGAACAAAATGTGCTAATCAGGACGTAGAACACAATGCATTGTTAAAAAAATTCAAATTGCCCCAAAAAAATCCATGAAATTGTAAGGCTGCGAAAGGTGAACCAAGGGACCACTGTATTAAAATCACATGCAGTGTAACTGATGTTCACATTCACAGTCCTAACGTTCATGGAAAACTATGTTTGCTAGTTATTTTATTTTCAATACCTTTGACTAACTATCTGCTTGTGCATTCAGTATGACAATAAATGTCATTTAAAACACTCTTAATGTTTAATTAAAACTCTCTGGAATATATGATTCTGACTAGTTAGTTCCGACATTGAAAGTTATGTTATCAGATAACAACCACTGACATTAAAAACATAGGCTCATTCAGATATACTTTGTCATCCTTCATTCTGTTTGCTTTGCTTTTATAAAAAGATTTAATAATCATTTTAAAGCTCAGAACAATGTTTTGTATAGTTTAACTCAGGGGTGTATTTAGCAGAATAAAGTACATCCAAGCAGTTGTTTTCACTGAACAAAGCCTTTCAGGGTTCGTTCGCGTCAGGCTGTTGATAAGACTGCAGGGATTTATTCTCTGATAACAACTGCCTGGATGTACTTCCTCCCTTACATAATGCACATGAGGTGATCATTGTCAGCAGTTTATTCTGTTGTTCAGCTGAAACGTCACAGAAATAGAAACTTTGTGAAATGTCATCACAACTTGTTTTTGTTCTTTGGGAAAGACCACGTCAGTATGTTAGTTAGTAGTAAGGATATGGTATTACATGATCCAAAACACAAAGTACAGTCACAGCAACCTTTCTTGAAGATTTAAAATCAGTTTGTTCTACATATTGTATCACAAAAAATAAACTTTTCGGACCATAATACAGCAATTAAAGTGAAAAAAATCTTTGTTTTATTAAATCTTTATTTAATGTCTTTATTTGACCAGGTCAAATTAACATTCCGTTAACTCGCATTTAACAGTAATCCTCAAGAATAAGTTACGCTTGAAAATGCTTCCTCTGCATTCAAAACACTTCAGTTAATAGACTGCAGGTTAATGTGAGGCCCAAATGCACATAACCACCACAATTAGCATTCCATCAAAGCTTTACAACTATAATGTTTCTCTTCATTTTAAGTCTACTCACGTATTCTCACGGCAGGACTTTACTTCACCGTCTTTGATCTGTTTTAAGGCGGTGACAATCTTTCAGTGCCCCATCACTGAGTTTTACTCTCAGCTCATTAATGAATATTAGTTTCCTGCAGGCCTGCTTTTCTTGAGGCCAGGGTCTGAGGGATCACTAGGATGGCTAGGAACGAGTTGGTGGAAAGTGCATTGTTTTGAAGAGACGTGTTCCAGATTGTCATGACTGACTTGTGGCAGCATGGTAATGAATCTCGCCTGGTGCTTAAAAGGAGTGAGCGCCAGTCATTAATTACTAGCACATGAGGCAGTCCTACTACAGCTGCCACCGCAGTCAAGCAAACAGAGCTTGTTCCATAAGACGTATCCTCAGAACTCACCGCCTTCACTCCAACAACATGGCAGTACAGCTGCTGCTTAAGTAAACAAAGCTCTATGGGTATGATACAAACTAGGGAAGGTTTGCTTACTCATATAAAAGAGAGGCCGAGCTGGTTTGGATGTGCAACAGTACAGTGTAGTTTCTGACTGAATAGACAGTGATATAGGGCTGGGCGATATTGCAAAAATAATTATCACAATATTATGTTTTATATCATTCAGTATTGATAACTACTAAACAATTTTTAACAATCCATTTAGGTATAGTAGGATTTTTTATTATTATTTAACCACTTCATTTTAATTGACCAACATTCCTAAGGCAAATAGTTTTAATAGTCAAAAACTAAAATATTTAAAACAAAACATCTGATCTCTTAATAATAAAATAAACAAAGTTATAAAGAGACTCTTAAAGGTTCACGAAACCCTTGAGTACTTTTTCTGAGATTTTAACAGATTTGTGTGTGTTGAGCATCAGCTAAGACAATGTTAGCACCGCTTAGCTTTAATTGTGGGAAAAACTACATAACTTGGAGCTTTTGTCAAATAATCTCACCTCTGGGGTTTAAAATGATTTTTGCAACATAGCGCAAAACTGCAAGTGCAAAGATAATGCGTCGGTTTCTCATTATTATTCATAGCAGAGTTTTTTTATTCTATGAGTAGAGCCTGCTTCTTAATTATTCATGAATGCGCGTGTTTTTCCGAAGGCAAGGCAGACTTGCCAGTGCCAAGCTGTGAGACACGTTGATGACTGGGTGAGAACGCGTCCACAGACCCACGGCACACAGTATTTAGCTGTTCATGAAGGGTTGTATGTGTTTGTTTCCATGATCCACAGGGTTTGTTGCATGTTTTTCCCCGCGATGCTGTCAGGGCCGATACAGCAAAGCTGTTTGTGTCTAGCAAGCATTTTTTCGGGAGAGCAGTACGAGAATTGGTGAATGGCGGACGTTGTCTTTTATCAGAAGTTCATTCACATTTAGACACGCCGCCGTGCTGCTGTGTTTGCCTAAATCCTCTCGATTACCAACAGGGCTAATGGTTAAAATAGACTGGGCAAGAGACCTGCTGCACTGAGTCTGCATTCAGACCCGGGGATTGAGGGAAAAGTCCTCATTTATAGTGTTTATATAAACACAATTGTCTTTATAATGATATAAATTGTGGTTATAAAATTACAAATAACAAATGTAGCAGGGCAATAAATTACTTTTTATTTCTTTGCATTTTAACTTTGTAAAATATAAAATCATGCGTCTCCTCACGGTTTGGGTCTCATTTTGTGAGCTAACTATCAACAGTTGATCGCTCTTCTCCTTCTCCCCTGCTGGCCATGCCCACTCCTGTCCTTTGCTCGCGGAGCTTCACGCCCATTATGATGCATCTTTTGAAAAAATTCTGAGGTGGACCTAAACCGAAAGTGGGGGGTGTCATGGCCCTTTAAACTTGATAAATAATGCTGAGCAATCAAAGCAAACTTTAAGATGTGAATAACAACGTTATGGTAAACCTCAAACTCATAAACAAAAGAAGTTAGGTCTTCACTTAAACCGGACAAAGTCAACATGTTTTTCTGCCAAAGAATTTAAAATATGAATAGAAAACAAAAGGTGAAGAGAGCCTACGCTGTTTTTTTAAACAACTGACTTATATTGTTACTAGTACGCTTACATTTTTGTACTTATTATAATTATTACTATTTATATTATTAATGATTGGTAAAGTGCCATTTGGGCAATTTGTGAATTTCTTAAAAATATAATGTTTAATTATTATTATACGGTTTCAACGTTTTTATTTAACTTTTATTTAACTTTTTTAAAGATATTTAATATTTAACTACAATATTTATCAGCTGTATTGTGTTGTTTTATTAACGAAAGTTTAAAAATAAACATGTACGTTTATACGGATGCTTTATTAATTAGTATTTAATTAAGTTATAAGTTATTCCTTAATTTTTACATAAAAGGTAAATTAACTTAGGTAGGCTAACTTATTTGTTGATGGTACAAGAGGAACATTTTTGTTTATTATTTTCAAATAAATAGATAAATAAAATAACTTGCGAAAAGGATGCAATAAAAAAATGCAAGCTCTTAATCATTCCACATAATCTGATTCGTACATGCCTATATTGCGCCGACAAGAACAATCCCTAAAATAAAGTCTAGAGAGAGATTAATATCATTAATGAATGAATATTAGTTAATATTATTGATCAACACGAACTGCATTGAATGATAAGCGCCTTCACAATGTCGTGTCTACGATCTGTTCTGAAGAACAGATAATCCATGTTATCACTGTCTCCGAGCCAGGTTTTCATCAGTTTTTTTTCTTCTCACTACAAACAATAAAGTATCAGCGCCAGACCAGTGGTTTGAATTATATTTTATTCCTTATTTCTTTTTGTTTTATTTAAAAAAACATAAATATTTAAAGTTTTGTATTTCATTTTTTTTAAAGATTATCATTTAGCCTACCTGCAGCGCACATAAGAGGTTGATGCAGCAAATGCCCTTTACTCATGCACTATACCCATTTCATTTATGACACTGTAAACTTGACTTTGCAGGCTGAACAAAAGGCATTTTTAAGGTGTCCTAACTTGAGACTGCTGCTGCATATGGGATGTTTCTTATTACAACTTTTAGCGTTGTCAAAATGAAAGCATAATTAAAAGGGGTTTTGCATTTAATCAATTGTATAGCTTAGTTTTAGTAATAATGAATTTAATAAATTATAATATTAATTGTAATGCAGACTACTGAGCAGTGTCCAACAAAACATTTTTATTAGGTTACTTTAATAGACCTAATCCCTAACTGAAAAACGAATGTGAAAATGACAGGCAGTTGCATCTCTGCTAAAATTTATTTAACGACAAATTTCTTTCGCGTTTTTTTCCCTTTAGAGATCAAGAGAGTTGTATTTAAAGAATTAGTTAACTAAAACAAGAAATGAAGGTCCAGTTCTTTCCTGGTGAGTTTAGTGCGCCTCCGCATGCGTGTTTTAAAGGCTACTGGCGCACCCTGACCTGACGTGGGGACCAGATCTCTGCACTATAGGTTTAATTTCACAATTTTCATGATTTCATTGCATTTTCATATGGTAAAATATAAAAATGTATGTTCTGAATGAGAGGAGTGTTAGTGATTAAAGACAGAAAGAACTTTTGCTTTTGAGTGAACTTGTCACAGATTAATTTAGTATGATTGAAAACCACACCTCGCCCAGACCTCCGACCCCCGAGAAAAAAAAAAAAAAAAACACCACCACAGCAACACCGGTGGTTGTTGGTGACTTATCACCACGGTAGTAAAAAATTGCCACCATCACAGCCCTAAAGAGCAGCTCAATCTTTTATAGGTTTGCTGTATAAAAACATTACATTTTGAAATGCATATAAATATCGGCCTATACATATCGGGTCCATATCAACCAAGTCTGAAGAATTATCAGTGTCGGCCAAAAAAAATCCATATCCCTAAATAATATATTGGTAACATTCACTGTATTTTAATTTATTGGTTAATTATGATTTGTGGTCACAAGATTTCATCCAGAGATTTGTATATATACAAGTTTATCGCAACAAAAGGTCTGACAACACCAGATTCTATAAAATGTAAGAGGAGAATGTGAACAGGCTATCTTTGTCAACACGCAAAAAAGCTTTTGAAAAAACAAAACAAATTTAATTACTTTAACAATATTTGAAGAGTCATGCTGCATGATATTTGTCATGGGATAGAGCTTTTCCAAAGTTTATATATAAATCACAGTTTGAATGTTCTTGTTTTATCTTTAGTAAACTATGAATCTTTTATTTTGGCTGTTAAAGTCATGCAAAATTAAATTCAAACTCAAAGTGAGAAAACAAACCAGTTGTTGGGAACAACTTGGCTGAAAATTCTACCCATACCAAAAAAAAAGAGAAACCATGCTGCTTGTTCCACAACACCGTTGTGACTGGTTAGTGTAAATAAATAAATAAATAAATAAATAAATCAATTAAAAAAAAGAACTTGACTAACAATACCAGCTTAACACATGATATTAAGATTAATAATAAACTACAAAAACTTTAATATGAATGCATTTTCAAGTTTAATGCCTTGTGGTGAGTCACCGGACACTCGATTAAATGAGATCACCTCATACCACACTGAAGTGGGTGAACGCCTCTCATGTCCATTCTTGCTGTTTTTCTGAGCATCAGGATCAACCCCACACAAACACGCTGATTTAAATCAGCTACATCCACCTCCCTTTCATGTTGCCATGGATACTACTGATAAAGGCTGGGCCAGGCCAAATTCCTTAACCTCTTGAGGTCTCTCCTAATATGGAGTCGGAGGAGAAAGCCTACTAAAGACAAAGGCCTCCATCTCTAAGAGAAGAAACATTTTTTTGTAAGAGTAAGGATCTAATATTGACTTATTTGGTGAGCAGGGAACTCTACACAAGACAGTGGTTCTTCACACTAACATCAGATGAAGACTGCTCTGGAAAAACACTAAAGAGAAAAGGTCAGACAGGCCAACGCAAGAGCTGCTCTGCAGAGAATGATTCTCCAGGGTTTGTCTCACATGAACATGCAGCTCAGATCTTTGATCTAAGACAGAAACTCACTTGGCCAGTAAAAGTATACAAGAAATGGTAACAAAACTGAGCTGCTAGATTTCTCAGGCTGCTAAAGCAGTCAGTGACAAAGAATTGATGTCAAAAAACTAGTTGTGACTAAAGCAGACTACACGGTCTACTCATGTTGCCTCAATCTTGGTCATACAGTTGTGGTTAAACACACAAAACCAACTACAACCGACTGCAAACTAGCTTGTGTTCTGTGCCCGCGTGTAAAGAAATAACGGTCTATCAAAGGTGTCAAATCCAGTTCCTGAAGGGCTGCAGCTCTGCACAGTTTAGTCAGAACCCTAATTGAACACACTTGATCAACTAGTCGAATCCTGCAGTTTTGTCTAAAAACCTACAGGTAAGTGTGTTGAAGCAGGATTGGAACTAAACTGTGCAGAGCTGTGGCCCTGCAGGAACTGGATTAGACACCTGTGGTCTGCAGATATACAAGCAAGCAAAGTGGCACTTGCATATTAATCTGAATATCCATAATGTTGATCACTTTCTTCATTCAATATGAAATTATGAATATTAAATTATTTGCTTATTGAAATGCTTTGGTAAGATGACAGCATAAATTCAGCCTTGTTTCCATTACATTCTTGCCCACCTTCATTGCTTTTGTTTATATTCCTGTGCACGGAGTAGTTTGTGAACTATACATCCAATCAGAGCAATCATAAGTGTCACTTACACCAACAGCCCTGACACAGATTCAACATGCTGAATGAGGTAAACTACAATTGATATGGGGATGGTTAGACCACACGTGTGGAAAACATGGCAAAAAACTAGCCTAACAAACTGACCGTCAACTTGGTGTCATAGCAGCAGAACTTCAGTTACGAGTTCAGACCCTCTTTATATTTCTGACTACTGCCCTTCCAAAAAAATAAAAAATAAATTCATGAATCATTATGAATCAGCCACTTCTTTATTTATTAATTTTTTACCCAAAATCATTCATTTACTGATCTGATAGATTTTATTATTATCTTTTTAATACACACATCTGACGTTCTTGGAATTCTTGTATGTTTCCAATTTTGCCAATTGCTTTTGTTGAAAGCATATTAACTGTAAACCAAAAATAAGACAAGCTATGATATATCTTTGTTATTTACAGTGTCAAAACCATAAAGCTTTAGGTTTCAGTGGTCTTGCAAGCATTGAAGGCATAGAACTATTACGACAACTGAACCACATGCGGGAAATCACCCCCATGTCTAATGTGACCCACTGGGAAGATTAATTGACCATCCCTGCTATCTGCCATTTCTGCAATGTTTCATTAACAATAAAATCATTTATTACTTGATTAACAAAAATAATTGTCATCATAGTAGTCAAATTGCCTGTATGCCTTAATGAAATGTAGTTATCTAACTTTTTCTAATTTTTCGACTTTTACAAGATGTACAATAAGTGTTTGGTGTCTCCAGAATGTGTATGTTTAGATGTCCATTATGCAGCTGTATAAAATCAACCTGCTTTAAATGTCGACAAACCAGGACTTCTGTTAAGTGATTGAAGTGTCCTCATTTATAGTTGTGCCAACACTATGCAGCTGTGCTGATTCCAGCAGTTATGAATTGCATAGTGTCTTTTCTTCATTACGATCATGACCAGCCTTCACCGCCGTGACTGAAGCTCTGCACAAGACTTTTGGCCAGCGGAAAATTAAAATGGTCGTGCTGAACTGAGTCTGGTTCTCTCAAGGTTTTTTTTCTTCACTCCCAACAGGTGAAGTTTTTTTTCCCTTTTTTCCCACTGTCGCCACTGGCTCGCATGGTTCAGGATTGATAGAGCTACGCATCGATGAATTTGCTCTTCAGTGTATGAACTCTCAGTAATGAATAAATCACACTGAACTGAGCTAAACTGAACTGAACTGAACTTAAACACTACAAACTGAACTACACTGTTCCAGTTACTATGACCATTTATGTGAAGCTGCTTTGACACAATCTACATTGTAAAAGCGCTATACAAATAAAGCTGAATTGAATTGAATCATGACCTGTTTTTAAACATTTTGAACTTGAATAACTCCTCCTTGAGGTGCAGCTGATCATGAAGAGTTGGAACAGACCTTATAGGATTAAAAGTTTCTTTACAAATCCTGTCTTGTGGACATGGTTGTATGTGTTACTATGGAGACATGTTAAAACGCTCCAATCAATTTGGTGGGTGAGGGAAACTACACTTCTACATCATATTGCAGCGGGCCTCAAAATTGCTATGGTGTGGATCCTATTTTAAGGTCAGGAAATGTAAAAAAAAATAATAAAATACATGTTTTTTATTCTCCAATATGATTGTGGACACAGTGTACACACAGGTCTGTCCAAACACTAAAATTGGTTTAATTTTAAATGATTTTGCATGATAGGAGCCCTTTAAAAAAGCAGCAGCCATCTGTCTGTTATATCTATTTGAGGTGTTTCTACTTACTTTACAGGAGAAAAGGGTTTCATCGGGTGCAAGTTTACATCGTGAATCAGAGTGGATGTGTTTCACGACCTAAACGTTCCATGAATTGCTATACACTGTGCAAGGCCATCTAATGATCCCCAAAATAACTTAGACACAAGAGGGCTGACGCTGTCTGTTAGATATGGAGAGCTGGATAGTTGACATTTTTCATCCATGTGGTGCTGAGATTCAGATGGAGAGAGTGAACGTTCTCTCTTTTGTCTATAACAGCGTGAGGCTGGGTGAACGGTGCAGTGATGACACAGTAGAAGCCATAGATCCTTACAAGGGAGAAATATTCAATTACAGCAAACAAGGCTTTTTGATGAACATTTACCTCACCGAAAAAGTATATAGGGCTTACATTCTAGGGCTTATATGTCCTCTGTCATTGCATTTCTAATTCCTTGAGATGGCAGCACTTTACATATCTGTCAACATTTCTTACCTCCTCAATATCTTCAACAAACACTTAAAAGTTTTGAAATTAAATTACAGACATACTTGTTATGAATTAAATTATATCCTTTATGCATCATGTGACTGCCAAGAGTCCAGAGTCATGAGAGTTGGGCTTGATTAAGAATACTAGATTATCCAGATAACCCAAATGGTGAGAGAATGTGATGGTGAGTCTGTGAGAGTGGATGAAATGTGCGATTTATTGTTAATATATATGTGCAACCTAAAACTACAATACACAATAGAGCAGGAAGAAAGAGCAAGCCAGAGTAGTGACAAAGCAGTAAAAAAAACTCCATCTATCAGAGAGTAACAGTTTGTTTGCTGCAGTCAAATATACAGTCTGAAAAATGTGCAGAAATGCCATCCTGGTCAGTATTAACATGAACACAGCTCACCTTATAACCTGTTCATAACAAACTTGTACCTACAATTCAACATCCAGATCTTTTTGACTAACTGCATCTCTCTGTTTAATGTTTATCGTCTTTTTTCATAATTATTTTGTGTTGTCACTTGTCACTTTTTGTGCACGTTAAGCTTCTGTTGGCAAAAAAAATCCTATAATAATCAATAAAATCAATAAAACTGATTCTGGTAGAATCAATAAAACTGATTCTGATTTTGAAGAAAAAAAACCCAGACAATTACAGTATATTAAAGTGAAAACTTTATTAAAGATTAAACTTTATCAGTGCACAAGGTCTTATAAGAGACAGCAGCAACTATTAATCAAACAGCACTCTTTGAAGAAGAGCTTACACCTAAATTAAACATTCCAAAAGTACTGTATGGTAGTGCTGCACGATTCTTGCTAAAATGAGAATCATGATTTTTATTTTTGCTTAAAATCAAGATCATGATTTTCTCACAATTCTGCAAATATTAATATGTAAAATAAGGATTAGTATGAGTACGCTATTATTACTGTTATGTCTCAATCATATAGTAAAACAACACTAATAATATTAGACCCATGTGTAGGTCTACTGTTGATTAAAATGCTAAATTTTGTATAGACTTTGAATGGTGGACTTTAAATGAACAGACTCCTGTTTGTTAATTCACAATAAAGTGATGACATTAAACAACTACTCTTAATTCTAAAGTTGAATTATTATGTTTGAGACATATTTCTGTCCTTTGCCATTGACAACATTATTACACCATTTTATCACTGGTAAAATGAGATGTTTTTCAATATCCGATTCCCTCTTGCATTATATTCAACACAGGCTAGAGTAGGGCTGCACGATTAATCGAAAAAAAGATCATGATCTCGATTCGACCCCCTAGGTGATCTTAATCCAGCATTTCTACGATTCTGCCAATCATAATTTCATGTTCAGGAGAGAAGCAAAGAGGCAGACGGACGCACAAGTCTTTGAATTGTTTTATATACGTTGCTCACCGATATGTACACCTCCAAATGGTGTTGAAAGAGTCACATACTGTTTTTATAAGGTATAATTCACCCAAAAATGTAATTTCTGTCTTCATGTAATGATGTATTCGCGACTGGGAAAATAACACATGAAGTGGACTGCTGACCATGAGCTGTTAACACAGAGAGGGCGGGCGCATGCCCTACTTAATGATAGACGCGCGCGCGTTTACTTTAGTGAACAGAACCTGCATAGTCTGTGAATAGCAGGTAATAAAGTTGTAAATAACATTCAGTTTGTGGCACAGAGTTATGGATTTGGAGCCGCACAGGAAGTATGAACAGCAATTGGCAGTAAAAATGAAACTGAAAGCGTGCACATCATTTAAATGATCATATAGTATTTTAGAGTTATGATTATGACAAGCATTAAATGTTTTTCTGTCATAGCGAACACAGAGTGTTGCATGAAAATAAACGTGACTGTGTCAGTATAACTACTGTAGCCTAAAAATGTTGAATATAATGCAGGGGAAAATCTGATAATGACAAATGTCTAATAATAATTAAATAAAATTATCTAATAATGTTGTCAATGACAAATGACAGGCATAGGTCTCAAACAAAACACTTCAACATCAGAATTATAAATAGTTGTATTCTGATGTAATTACTTTACTGTGCCTTATTTACCAGGACAAATTAAAAGTCTGTTTAGGTCCATTATTTAAAGTCTATTCAAAATTTAGCATTTTAACCAACAGTAGACCTACACATAATACTATTATTGCTGTTTTACTATATGTTAACAATACCAATAATAATAGCCTGCTCATATTACCCTTTATTTCACATCTACAGAATCGTGAGAAAATTGTGATCTTGATTTTAAAGGGCACATAGTTTACCCCTTTTTTTAAGATTTAATATTAATATTATGGTTCTTCTAAGTGTGCCAGTTTAGGTTCAGTTCAAAACACAGTTCAGATTTTTTTATTATAATGTGTTAAAAGTGTTATTTTGGGGGCGTGTACCTAGCTCACTATTTTAGGGGTGTGTTGCTTCATTAGTTTCGACTTTCGATGTAATGAGGGGGCGGAGCCAAGAGCTCCCTCGCTCTGTGTGTGTTTGGCAACAGACAGAGAGAAGCAAGCAACATGAGTGAGAGGACAAACATTCAGCCGTACATGTACGACTCGGACACAGACCAAGCAGAAGGTTCAAAATCATTTGCGTCTTTGTATAGTCCACACACACTGAATTAACTTTGACTGAGGCCCCGTT
The DNA here is from genome assembly GCF_052040795.2 of Danio rerio. Lineage (NCBI taxonomy): Eukaryota > Metazoa > Chordata > Actinopteri > Cypriniformes > Danionidae > Danio > Danio rerio. The sequence goes on along the minus strand of NC_141026.1, from coordinate 29,779,335 downwards.
TACACTAGTGCGTTTTAGTTTTAAAACGGCGTTGTAGAATGAAAACGATCCACGTCCACACTCGCGTTTTACCCAGCGTTTCTGAACAGCTCTCCGTCCACACCAAAACGCTGAAAACGCACATCACGTGACCACACACACACTCTCGGGCAAGCGCTCCAGCATTTCTACCCAGATGAGAGCTCTGCTTGTCGGACTGCTCATCACGCATCTCCCGCTGGATCTAATCTCACTATATTTGCTAAACGTGATATTTCATTCATGTTGTTGTCTTTATCTAACGACATAGGCCAATTCCCTGACTTTGGTCATTGGAATCTATTAAGATACTTGTTCACGGGTAACATGTTTTGGTTAAGCGCAAAGATAAGTTAATGATTAATCCAGGTACATTGACTGATCGCTTGCCTTTATTTCCTACAATGTATAAACTTATTGTATGTTATACTTTTATAATTATCGATTATTAAAACTGATATTCAGCAAAAGAGAGGGTGCGTTTCCTATTTTCACTGAAATTGAAAGGAGGCAGTTGTTGTAGGCTCCGTTTTGTTATAAATATTCACACAGTGAAGATGACGCTCATAGATGCAGCACGGCGCCTCAACATTTCTGCTGTCTGTTAAGTTGCTAATATTAAAAAGAAAATAGGCAGTTCCTTAAATCATGTTTACGTTTTATTGTTGAGAAAGGGAAACAACGTAGCCAAGGTGATGTGAATGAAGTTATAAAGTACACTGTTTCCTTTGAAGATTTACCCGTGTCCTCGGTATGTTTTCCATATCAAACTGAGAAAGGGGAGACTGCAGCCTTGATCAAACTTGCGAAGTCTTAACTTACAAGAAGAGGATGCAAGACTGAACTGTGTGTGGGCTACCTAATATTGAGGAAAAGCCCCAATTAGATAGGCGAACGTTTGCAGCCCCGCCTCCGTTTTCAGATGTCTCCGTCTTTCCCCATCCACACTGAGACGAAGCAGCAGCGTTTTAGAATGAAAACGGCCTCTCCAGCGTTTTCAAAAAGCTCCGTTTTCTGCGCTCGAGAACTCCGGCGTAGTGTGGACGGATGGCGTAACCGTAGCAAAACTTATGCGTTTTCAAACTAAAACGCACTAGTGTAAACGGGGCCTGAGGCAGCGGATGCGCTGCTCAGAGCCGCGATACGGCACACGGGCGCTTCTGGTGTGCGACCTGCAGGCAAGTTCATTATTTTATTTCCAATGGAGGGATTCCCATGTGAGGCAACGCACTCACACTTTCCAATTGCACCTGGTTGAGATCACAGAGAGCTTCTGTGACCGCGAGAAATGCAAATGGCTGAAGTTTAACATAGACGCAATGAAAAAGTACACTAGTTTGCAAACCTACCTACAAACAAACTAAGTTACAAACAATAATTTCTATTACAGCGATCATGTGGTGAATGTCGATCTTGTGTTGAGCCCAATGAGCCTTACATCTAAAAATAGAGCAAAGGTGTTCCTTTAGTGACATAGCTTTCAATCACACGCTAAAAATGGCAAAAAAGCAAAAAAAAATTTAGCCAGAATCATGCAGCTCTAGGCTAGAGTAGTTATACTGACCCAGTAAACATTTATTTTCATGCTGAACACTCTGTGTTCACTACGAAAGAAAAAAAAAATCAAATGCTTGTCATAATCATTAATCATTAAATTATGTGTACACGCGTTTCACTTTCACTGCCGAGTGCGACTCATGTCATGGCGGCCATCACTTTGAGGAAAGAAAAAAAGAAAAAAAAAAACACATGTGCAAATCATATTTTCCGTGTGGCTCCCATACGATCGCTCTATGCATCAAACTGAACGTTATTTACAACTTTATTACCCGTTTTTCACAGCATATGCAGATTCTGTTCACTAAAGTAGACATCGATGGCAGGCACGCACGTGTCCTTTTGGTAGTAAACAAATGTGTGTCAGCTCATGTGTGATTTTGCGGGCCATGAATACATCCTTACATTAAGACAGAAATTGCATTTTTTGGATGTTGGGTCAAATTGAGATCGCAATCTTTTCTTTTCTTTTTATTGTGCAGCCCTACTGTATGGTAGGATAATTTTTTACATTTCTGACTATTCTGCTCCAGAGATTTTCCATTTTATTTTACCCAGATAATCTGCACAAAACAGAAACATGTAAAGCAAGTGTTAATACATGTTAATACAACTAGGCTAGGCGATATGGGCAAAATATCATATCCCGGTATTTTTAGGAGCAATGACGATAAACGATATATATCCAGTATTTTCCCATAAATGGTTACTTGAGAGTTAAAGCCTTTATTAAAACATTATTAAACATTTTTTGAGCAAAACGTAATTCAAACAAAGGGGTTTCCCTCTCTGTTTACAAATAAACAGCTGCACAAAAAAAAAAAAAAATTCCCCCAAAATTTTTGATAAATGAAATTCAATACAGGGTTTTCTTTATTTTTCATTTATGCAAGTGGGGCTCGCATGCAACCGAGAAGTGGTCTGTTTCACACAGAATGCGCATGTGTGGCCTCAAACTATATACATGGTTTCCGCTACATTCCTGCTTCCATGGCGGTGCATTACGCCAAAATTCATCCCGCCACGGCAACATTACAGCTTCTCACTCAAAACATTTTATTTTTTTAATAGCGGGTAATAGTCGCACCAAAACGTATTAAAGGGTAGGTGAATTATAATAGCGCAAACTTTTCTGTAACCGTAGTAGAGCTGTGCGTCATTTGTTTAACCCTTTAAGGTGACGTGCTGACTCACTGGCTGACAGGTGTGTGATGCGTGAGGCAAGCAAACACAACGTATAGCTGTTCCACTTTACTTCAAGAGTCAGGCCGCATTAATGCTACTCTGTTTGTCTTTTGGAGACATTCAAAAATATTCCTAACAAATCTAATAAATGCCGGAGACATTCTCGTTACATAACCGCACTAAATCGCACTTAGCAGCGTGAGATCTGCGCACTCTTGAAGCGGCTTATATTTGAGGGGGCGTGCAAGAAGTTGTGCACAAGCAGAGATTCACATGCTCGTAGGCTATTACAAAAATGCGATCAAGACTTCTAATACTGCGCTTATGACATTTGTCATTGAAATAACTCCACAGGTAGTTGGTAAATCGGTGTAAAAAAAGGCCTGCCGCCACAGCTGGAAAAAATCCTAGATGAAACACTGATATCGATATAAAAGATATTGGATAATACCGCATCGCATTGGGGAATCAAATCGATATATCCCCAGAACCCGACATACCACCCAATCCTAATACAACTTATGTTAAAAAAAAGATTAAGTCAAAGGTGAATATAGTGTTCTTTAAAGGTCCTATGTATGAACCGTTTGAAATATGCATTTTTATCCATGTTTGATGTAATCTCAACCAAAACATGAAAAGAGGGTGGGACACGGTAACTCATCCCCCTTTTAAAAAAAACGGTAACACTTTACAATAAGGTTCATTAGTTAATGCATTTACTAACATGAACTAATCATGAACAACACATGTACAGCATTTATTAATCATAATTGAACATTTACTAATGCATTATTAACATGCAAGGCCATGCTTGTTAACATTAGTTAATGCACCATGAGTTAACATTAACTAATAATGAACAACTGTATTTTCATTAACTAACGTTAACTAACATGAACAAATACAGTAGTAAATGTATTGTTCATTGTTTGTTCATGTTAGTAAATGCATTAATAAACATTTACTAATGAACCTTATTGTAAAGTGTGACCAAAAAAACTAATATCGTTTTGTTTCATCACTGCTCTTCCAGTGAAAGTGGTTGAGTGCATCAAATGAAAAACAAATGAGAAGGTCAGATACTAGAGGGCATTTGATTGGTCATGATTTGATGAGAAACTAAAGTATGAGAAGACATGAATAGAACCATTGATCCATTTAGGTGGACGTGACAAACTACAAGCTTTTCAAATCAGTTTTATATCTTCGAACTGCAAATTTTGTCACTGTTTTGGAGCACACTAGACATCCTTAAACTAACATCTAAAAAACTTTATTTTAATTTCATGTGATCTTTAACATTGCTGGTGCCACACTACAAGCCATTAACCCCCAAGCAAACTGAACAAAACTGATTCATACCATACTGTGGCTCCAATACCATGAACCAAACTGAACCACGGCATTGGTGTATCATTACACCACTAGAAGCCAGCAGATTTACTTCAATGCCATACAAAGTGAACTCCCAGATCCGAGAGAGCAGATTGTCATAAAAATGTAAACATGGACATCAAATATAATCATTTACAGCATTCTTGTTAAATTAGCAATCAGATCCTGTCACTATAGAACAAAAAAGAAGAGGTTACTTTCACTGACATGGCTCTCAAGAAGATGGAAAAAAGAAAGGGGAGGAGGACAGATTAAGATCTGCGAAAGAAATTACAGAACTCCAGAAAGCTCAGACAGAGAACGACAGGAAATGACAAGAGCCTAACCGAGAAAACAAACAAAAGCACAGAAAAAAAACAGTAGAGGTTGAAAAAGAAAGAGTACATACTATATACAAACTAGTAAGTCATTTCCAACTCCTAATCTCATATTTTTTTTTCCAAAACATGGCAAATGAAGTTTAGTTTCTACTCAGACACCAAAGAAAATTAATACGCATGCACACACGCAGGCACGCATCCACACATACACACAAACACACCAAATAGACCTACTAAAGATGGTGAATAAATCTCTGACAGTGCCAGCAAAAAAACTAAATGCTACATAAGTACACATGGTTTCCGCTACATTCATTCTTCCATGGCGGGGCAACACACCAAAATGCATCCCGCTTCTCATTCAAAACATTCAGCTATTTTTGTTGTTGTTTGTAATAGTGGGTTATAATTGTACCAAAACTTATTAAAAGGTAAGTGAATTATAACAGTGCAAACTTTTCTGTAGGCGTACTAGTGGTGTGCATTATTTGTTTAACCCTTTGAGGTTACGTGCTGACTGGCTGGCTGACTGACTGACAGGTGCATGATGCGTGAGGCCAGCAAACACAACATAGCTTTCAGTTAAGATGAACACAGTTTCCATAATATTACTTCGTTTATGGATAAAGGTCTATTGTTCTGCATACAATGACTTTATCTAACTGGAGTTTATAGCAGTTTCACTTTAATTCAGGAATCATTCATGCAGCTCTGTAGGTCTTTTGGAGACATTCATAAATATTCCTAGAAAATATAATAATTGTTGGAGACATACTCACAACATAAATGCGCTAAATTGCACTTCAGCAGCATTTTTTGAGAGCGCACAAGAAGATCTGCACTTGAGCAGTGTATATTTGAGAGAGTGTGCAAGAGGTTTTGTGCACGAGCAGAGGAAATCGGTGCGCAAGCAAAAAGATGTGCATGCTCGTATTGCATAAATGCGATCTCGACTTGTTTAATACTGCGCTCACGACATTTCTCCATTTGTCATTGAAATAATGCCATAGGTAGTCTGCCACCACAGCGGGAAAAAAATCCTAGAGGAAACACTGGTACACCATACCAAACACAGGGATAGAATCAGCAAACAATAATATTTTATATGCCTTGATCAAGTTACAAGTATTTTCAATTTTATTCATTTGTTTTTGGTAACATTTCAACAAAAACCTTTTAATTGTTGGCATGCAAGTATGAATAATGATTATGATATAAACAGAGATACAATAGATCATAAGACTCACTCGCTGTCTAAATCACATTATAGCTTATGAGTCATAGGTTGGATCCTTTTTCAGAAAATGCAAAAAATGGGCCAAAACCTACATAGATATACAAGCATTGCTTTGGATGCAGAAAATGAACTGAAACAAATTAGTAAAAGCACAAATAAACACAACTGGATACCTGCAAATTAAGATACAAATTAAATTAGGGGGTGTTTTCAGGTAGGTCTTATCAAGTAGGTCCTACGAAAAAAAATGTAATTAAAAAAATGCATGTCGGGTGTGCATTAGTCATTGTGAGGAAGACATATTAACAGGCACCAGAATGTTCACATTACATTAAATTGGAATGATTATGTCTTTTTTTAACGTTTTTCTTTACCACCAAGGATCAGTATGCTTTTATATTTAGTTTCACTGAAACTTGTCAAGAAACAAAATGACTACCCTGTCTAAATTAACATGATTAATCTGAAGGGGTTTATGCGTAAATATTTCTAACCCAAATGAATAATTTGATAAGGTTTGACCCAAGCTTTCTGCAGTCATGATTGCAGTCACATCATTGTGTGATGGATAATATATGATGGATCAAGACAAAGTGTGTGTGCTGAATGCAAAGTATTATTATAAAAAAAAGTAAAGTTTGAATTAAACAAAAGTGATGTAAAATTATTGTAGTGAGAAACTGTCTTTCTACTGACGCACAGCAAGTTGTAAGTAGCATTTTCGCTTAAACATATTTTTGCACATGTAAGCAAAACACCTGTTTAGCAGAGCTTGCCAAAGAACACTGGTTGAATGCAGAGGCCTGTTAACAAAACAACAACAACAACTGCAAAGCGAACTCAATCCATCACTAAATGGATCATCGCAGACTGCAGACTCAGCATCAACATTGTTCAGGATCATGCCGTCGAGAGAACTATATTGTTACAAGAATACATCAACTGTACAATATAGAAAAAGCTAAAAAAAAAATAAATAATAAAAAAAAAAAACAAGAAAGTGAGTTTGCAGAAGGACCTACCGCTGGGCTTAATGGAGACCACTTGGGTTTATGAGAATAGTCACCATGTCTGAAATTCTGACGTCATTTTGTGTGCATTTGTCCATACAAGCCCAAGACGACATGAAAAACTTAATTCGACACTGGCACGCTGCAGATGCAGGACTGAGTGCACTTTTTATGTATAGAGTAAAGAATTTAACTCTTTTTCACATCTTCTTGCAGATTAACTGAAATTTTGTGATGATTAAATGACTGCTAACTTTGCAATAACCAATATCCTGAACCATGGTATGTGATCTAAAAGGATCTGGATATGTCACACTTTTAGGTGCCATTAACAATAGTGCATTTTAGCTTTAAAGCAACATTTTAGAATGAGAAAACTCCTTGCCCAGACTAGCAGTTTTATTGAGTTTCAGAAAATCTCAGTCCACAGTATTAAGGTTAGTGCAAACTGAATCAGAAATTTGTCCGTAATTTTTTTTGCACATTAAAAAATAAATTCAACCTCACGTTGTGTGAATAGCATTGACACACTGCCTGCGAAACTTTTGTCCATCATAAAAGAATTTGCACCGGGTTTGATTTTTTGCATCCGAAAAAGCACTTTAAGCTTTGTTTTTACAGTTCAGAGCCACCGCACAAGTGAAAAGCTAACTACAGAATGCCGTCATTTGAGCTACAGATAACTTCATGACAAACACACAGTGCATAAAATAAAGACAGAATGTGGCGATCAGTTGAGAAACCCTATGCTGGATTCAGTTACTGGCGCACCTCTCCCCTGCAGCTGCTTGGTGTGTGTGTGTGTGTGTATATGTGTCATTTCATTTGACATACTGCTCATAGACATTATAATAAAAAGCATAGTCTGCTTTCAGTCCATTGCACTTCCACTGATTTTCTGAAATAAACTTAGCATTTCAGGACAATCATAGTGCAGCTCCTTGATAATGAGCTGAACTCTCCATCCTCTATACAATATTGGATGATCGCAATATGCAGCCTATTTCTATTTTTCTACTTTGGAGTAGAAAACTGCTTGAATTGATGATGAATTGAATTGAAATGTTTTGCGTATTTTTGCAATGGATTAATTTTTATGCATCAAAATTTCTGCATAAAAATATGAAAAAATGCATATGAAATTTCAGACTTCAGTGTGCAAAGACGTTTAAACTAAAATGCATGGAGCTTGGAGCATGGATTCAAAATTCACGTTTGCATTTCAGTCTGTCTACACTAAAACAAATCACATTTACAAACTAAAATGGGGTCTTCAGCATTTTCAAGACACTTTTACTAATATGTACACTTCTGGAATTCATATGTACACTTCAGATACTAGTATGCTTCAGGTACTAATATGGATATTAGGTACAAATATGTAAATAAAAAAAAATTACTGCCCAGCAGCATTTTCATATAGATTCATATTTTACCAATCAAATAGTGCTAACTCCAGAAATCACAGATGTTACATCCACAACAGTATATCTGCGGAAGACGATAGGAATTTTAAGCTATGCCACAAGTTTGTACATTCATTTCACCAAAATAAATTCAGCTCTAAAGACAAAACTGAAATCTACATTCATTTCAAGCACCAAAATAAAACCTCTGCATAACCACCACAACCATGAACTTATAAGTCAAGAAATCCTGTGAGTCACAAAACAGGATCTCTGAACCACATCAGAGGTAATCAGACTCCTGTGCGCAACAGCAGACACCTGATTCTCTAATGCACTGGCAGAGAAAAACTATAAGCGGCTGATATCCCTGTGATTAATACATTCAGGGGCTTCTTCTACTTACAATGGCCCCTCAGTATACTTCAGCATATCAAGGTGCTTTTGATTCCAAAATAATGCAAAAAATCATGTTAACATATAAAAGATACATTCTTGCAATACTATGCAACAGAACATTACTTGATATGTCCTTCAGGTGTATTCAGAATAAATGTAATCCGAGTAGGTTTCAGGATCTCAGAATGCACTCAGAGAAAAAAAAAATTGACACAGCAAGAAGGACAGCTAAGGGCAAGTGACATTATGAGATGCACTTTTTTTTTATGAACAGCACATCTCCAGTCCACTTTCCCCTTAAATTTTTATAAAAAGCTCCATTCAACCAAAGACAAATGGCAGAGAACCCTGCATAAAACTACAAGCGACAACAAGCTAATGTGAATAATCTGATATGATCATCAAAGAGTGCAAAATCCTACCATAAAGTTCATCAATCATCACAGAGGAGAGAAGAAATGCAGTGAGCCAGAAAGAAGCTCCCATATCCAGGAGTTCTGTTCTCAAAGCCAGTCGTGACAAAAAATATGCAGGTCAGCTTTACGGAGGATAAAAGAGGTATGAGACTGGAGGGAGGACAATCATATTTCAAACCTGTTCACATTTCAGAAAAGCTCAAATAAACCCACTCAGCGCCATCGCATTTGGATTCTTCAGCGGGCACCAGTTCTGGTTGTTTAATTAATTATAGAAAATATTACTTGCAGTAAACCTTTTTTTAGCAATATATTGGAATTACTGAAATATTGAAAATGTGCACATCATAATATTTGCAATAAATGAGTGATTTAATACAAATACATCTGTCTGCCAACGATTGGCACACCCTGGCCCTGATTACATGTGGTATTCCGATCACAAGTGAACAACGCCAAGGACAGAAGCGAACAGGTTGTTAAGCCTTTTGAGATAGTCCACATCCAAAAAAAGATTTTAATAATTTATTTCACACGGCAACATTCAAGGATGCGATTTAGGGCTCAAAAACATGGTGATTTTGCATATTCTGGGCGATTGGTATTTTTGCCTGATAAATTCCTGATCCTTTGTCTATTTTTTTTTACCTAATTTAATTAATTTAAATTTATTTCAATGTTCTAAAATATTTTTAAATGAATTTTATAAAAACTACAGCACAAATACATGTTGTAAGACATAATACCATGTCCTAGGGCTGCAAATTATTGGAAAAATATAACATTGCGATTAGGGGTGTAACGATTTATCGTTGTACGATTTATTGCGATGCAAAAATGTCACAATATGCATCGTGGCGTTATGACGATTTGATTACGATATGACGTACGTTTTCTCTTATTAGTTGAGCTGTTTGCACGTAGGGTTGTAACGGTATGAGTTTTTCACGGTATGATAATCGTCTAAAACAATACCACGGTTTGACGGTTTTGCGGTATACGGTATGTTACAAATGTTACAAAATAATAGAACAGTGAAGCAAATTTGACTTTTTACAAATAATATATTTTTAGTTACTATAAACAACACCACTCACAATGAACAAATAAAAATAAGAAAATAATAAATAATGTGTCAAAGTCCAAATAAAGTCCAAATAAACATGGTGCAAATCCTCAGTAAAAAATAGATATAAATATTTACTATACTATAAATAGTTACATAACGAAACTAGATTCAATATGGAACATCCTTAGGTTCTATGTGCCAGCATGGATTTGGATGTGGTTGTATGCAATGCAGACAAACAGCTGCATCTTCATTTGCGTCTTTTGAAAACAGCAAGAGCAGCAGTTCGCCTTTGCTGTGTCACTGTTTTGTCATGTTTCTGTGCTGCTGTGCATGCAAAAGTACTTAGTATGAGAATTATTTCATGCAAAACTTTTTTTTTTGCGTTTTATTTAGCCGCGCATAAATGTATGCCTATCTCTCATTTCGTGTTGTTCAAAAAGCTTGGTCCACAAACAAAAGCGAAACCTATGCTTATTGGTTGTGATATAGCGAGTTTGAACCAATCTGGGCATGGAGGAGGGACAATGCATCAATGTATCATGTCTGATTTGTCCGGAGACACAGTGACGAGCGTTTCTTTGTCAAATCAGCGTTGTCAAATGTTGATGACGTAACCGCACTGATTCCGGAGCCTCTGAAAGTCCGCGAATGTTATGTGATACGGCACTGGAAAGCTGAGATTCTCTTCTTTATGCCAATCTTTGAATTGTATGAATCGGATCAGCGGATCAAAAGTTATTAAACATTTAAGAGCAATACTTATTTTTAGCCGCGGGCGGCTGTCTCGGTCTTTAAGGGTTAAAACCGTTGATATGCAATTGTTCATGGTATGATAATCGTGCACGTTCAAATCGTGGTAAACCGTCATACCGGTATATTGTTACAACCCTATTTGCACGTGATCTACGTTCCACCTGCTGTCGGACGTGAGCTCAGATTGCAGCAGCAGTAATGTTAGCAGACCAAGATGAGTGGAGCTGAAATAGAGGATGGCCCATCCTCTCAATATCAGACGTCTGGCAACATTTCGGTTGTACAGTCATTGCTTTAGACTCGTCCGCTTTTTGACACGCATGCTGGGTCAAACATCCTAAGTTTTAAAGTCTTCACAGTGATTTAAATACTTTGCACAGCGACAGGGATACCTCCTAATGGTGTTGAAAGAGTCACATACTGTATTTATAAGGTACAATTCACCCTAAAATATCATTCTGTCTTCATATAATGTTCTCGCCGCAAAATCACACATGACGTGAGCTGACCGTGAGCTGTTACTACAGAGGGCGGACTTTGATAGACGCGCGCGTATGGCAAGCCGTTTTAGCATTTAAACCTTTGTTCTGACTATCCATAAATATATTTTGAGATATCTCTAATTATATTTTGACTAGTCATAATTATAATTCGACTAGTCAGAACGACAATTAGAGATATCTGCAATTACAATCGTACTAGTACGAAATCAGATTGGAGATATCTGCAAATATATTATAATATGACTAGTCATATTCCTCTATTGACTTCCATTAAAAAATATTTGTAGATATATCTAAATGAGTTTTGACTAGTCACAATTGTAATTAGAGATATCTCTAAATGAATTTAATTAAATATGAATTAAATACCTGGAAATGTGGATTTTTTTTTTTTTTTTGCACACACAAAAAACGCAAGTGACCAAGCAAAGCCTTAAGCTCTTACTGTTAAATTCAATTGAATAGAAAGCTTATTTTTTTGCACCTTTACTTAAATTGTTCCTTACTTTTGTCTCTGTCATTTCAATAATATTTTTAAGAAGTTTTTTAATTGTTTTATTTTCCAGAGACAGGCCTGTTTAATTTATTTTCTTAAAGAAGGTTCAGTTTAACAAGTTGAAACAAAAGAAATACATAAAAAATAGTTTACTTGGTAAAATTTGCATTTCAGTTTAATTTTCTATTTTTATTCCAAATATCGTGATACATATCGAATCGTGAACATTATATCATGATACACATCGTATCGTGAGCTGAGTGTATCGTTACACCCCTAATTGCGATAGTTGTTTTTTCTGCAATATTGAGATATGAATACAATTTTACCAAATAGCTTGAACAGCTATTTTTGGGAAAATTTCATTTTAACTGGCTTATGATTATTCTGGTTGTGAATCATGTAGGGTGGGGTGATTAATCGAAAAGTAATAGAAATCAACATTCAGAACCTATAATCACTAAAATTTTTCCAGGTCAATTTTTTCAGTTACTTTCTCTACAAGTCACGTGACCCTGCTCTGTTAAGCCTTTATTTATATGGCCACTTTGCAGCCATGATGATTGGAAGCTATACCAAGAGCTATAGAATGAATATAGAATGCACAGTCATAGATCTTCAAATCACATGCAGATGACAAACTTTCATATGGTTAAATTCTACAAATCTCTCTTTTTTTTTTAATTATGGCTTTTGCGCTAATATAATACCAACATATAAACTAAACATTGCACATTTTGATGCTGAAATATATTGTGCAACAATTTGTGCCTACAGTGTCTGGATGTAATAAGTGTTGATCGGGAATAAACTAAATACAATATCAGTTGTCTATCATTTCATTAGTCAGTGCATAAAGTGCATTGATAAAACATTATCATTTGACCAGAACAGGTGGTTTTATATGATCTTTATTTTTTGTAAATTATTAAAATTGCACTGGCTTTGCAGTATTAAGATCAGAAAAGTGCAATACCTCCCCACAGACTCTGCTTCATCAGAAAAGTGGTTGAAAGTGGACAAAAGGAAGATGTAATGTGCATCTTTTGACCACTTGTGATCAGATCGACAAAAACGTATCTTAGGAGCAAACAGTGTCCCTAAAAAACTTTTAGCACATCAGAAAATGCATCTCTGAAATCAAGCAGAGTATACATGATATTTTATGTCCAAATGATCTGTAACGGTTTTAGTATAGATGCTGTAATACAAAAGTGCAATCCAGCCATGTTAAGAAAGCACTAAGACAGCAATGTAGTAATACCTCCACTCAGTTTCATGTGTTTTTAAATTTTAGTATGTTATTGACATTTTCAGGTTGATAAAAAGCAAAGTGGTGGTAGTATTTACTTTTACTTATTTGCGTTTGTTTACATTGTTAAAATATCTTGTTTTGTTTTATGCAACAGTAAAAGTTGTAGTGATGTTTCCTTTTCCTTGAAATAACACAAACATAGGTTGGATATAATTTCTTTAAAATATATATCGCATATCACATTATTTATGGATATAATTTCTTTAAAATATATATCGCATATCACATTATTTATGGATATAATTTCTTTAAAATATATATCGCATATCACATTATTTATGGATATAATTTCTTTAAAATATATATCGCATATCACATTATTTATGATCTTATTTTCTAAACATAATATGTTCGGCATTTAATTGGCATTGAATTTTAGTGGTTTCTTCAGTAAAACATGACAAAAAGTATGATACGAGGTATTATTTAGCTTAGAAAAAATAATAAAACTGGACACATTCTAACATTTATTGGATTAAAATTCAAAGCTTTTTTTGGCATTAGACATTAAAAATACACACATGGATAAAAACGCCAAATGTTACCGCCAAACATCTCAAACATTTGGCAAAACTAAAGCCGTTACAAATTCAAAGCATTCAAATGTAAAAGGTTTAAGTGGAGCAGCCTGATTTGAAACATTATATTCCATATGGAAACATTCAGAGTTCAAACAAAATGCTCCAACATTTGCATCACATTATATAAATGCCATATATAATTTCTGTTTTATTTTCAGTCTGCTAGAAATTGCTCTTAATTTAGGCTGAAAGGGTAGGCCCTCAAAACAAGTTCAAACCAAGCTGCTCCAAAATGCCCTCATCTCTGATTCCTCTTTCCAGCAGGAAATTGACACTTCAACCCCCAACCCTTTCATTAACTACGCTGTGACATTAGCAATGATAATGAATGTTTATAGGCCCGGTCACAAATACCCAGCAATTAACAACAACCAATGAATCAAAAACCTACACTGAATACAAACATAGCAAGTGTGTCAGGAAAGTTTCACCTTAAAGTGCATAAATTGATTCATTTACTCATTATTACAACACTTCATGTGGTCAATCATAGAAAGAGGACTTCAAATATTCTTCATAAACTGAATGTTCACATTTAAGTAGAAACATTAAGCTATAAACAACCACACACAGTCAAACTGCAAAATGTCAGACACATATAGTCATGTGTTTTCCATTATGACACATGGACACTATCATATTATACACAGTCATTTCTAAGGCCTTGGTGAAAACCTATTGTACACAATTTACCGCATGCCTTCTATGATTGATCATTAACTTTAGATGAAAAGTCCTATAAATATGACTCTAGAAATGAATAAAGATAGAGGCAGATGTGTTTTTGATGTCAAATCTTCAATATGTTAAATCATGTAAACTTGCTAATGACTTTGGTTTTGTTTTAAGTATTATAACCATTCAAGGTGAACATTCAATGAACTGATGCAAGCATCTTTTGGTTAGCTTGGTTATAATTGTTCTAAAAATAGTTTAATACCTTCAGTTTTGAGAAACCGAGTGTCAGTAACTAGTTTTGCATTGAGTTGTTTTGTTTTTTATATATACACATTTTAATATGAAAAAAGTTTAAAAAAATAGTTCTATAACATGAGAGACAACCATAAAATAGTAGTAAATGTTTTAGTTATACTGATATATACAACTCACAGTTAAATTCATTATTTTTAAACAACATCAACAGCACAAAAAAGGCCTGTTTTTGTTGTTTTTCTCGGTTTGTGCCTCTGAATTATATAACTTATTAGAATGTGTTTTATGTTTTGACTAAACATTTAAACTACCTTTAATATTTGGACCAAAAAAACAACACAAATACAGCTTAGTGTTTACTGGACTGGCTTGTTGACACATCAAATGAACCTGAGAAAATATCTACTTTCATCCCTACAGCTTTTCTGTCTAAGACACATCAGACAGAAAGAAAGACTCAAAATCAGCCATCCTCCTGTCTCTTTTGTATATACGTGACATAAACCGTACAAATCACCACATAATTAGGGCTCTAACCAAACAAGCATGAAACTTTGTAGCAACAAGTTTCTACTTCCAGAGCACACAGGCAAGTCTAATCACACAAACTAATTCAAATCGAGTATTCTGTAAATTTCTATGCATATATTGTCATAAGCTTACTCTATTTAGAGGATACGCAGACGCTGCAAATTGTTTGGCCTGTTAAAGCTAACATATGGAGAGCTAACAAACTACAACAACGTTTTAGCAGTTTGTGGCAACACTGTAAACAACTAATGTGTACTTTTCGGCACTAAACTAAGACCTGAGCTGGTGTATAAAGTAGTTATAGGCAATTATGTTTGTTTGACAGGACGACAAAAAAAGTTTTTCTTCAAAGAACAACGCTCTTTGGAAAGCACAGGAATAAAGTGGAGCGAAAAGGAAAAATGTTTACACACCTAGGAGTTTCTTGACCTCTTCCTCGCTCATGAAGATGTTCACATTCGGCCTGTTGTTATTGTTTATGCCTGGTGAATTACTAGGGTTGGCGAGGCATCGGGCCCCTTCGAGCAGCAGGAGGAGAAAGAAACCCACTAGTCTCCACTGTACCGTATGCGGCCAACCCCGGGACACCGCCGACGCCGCGCCTCCAACGGAGCCCCGCGCTGGCAGAAACATCACAGCCCACCGTCGCTTTAAAAAGTCTCTGCGATCGACCAGCGCCACGGAACCTCATCCAAAACTTGAGTTACTTCTTCCCGAGGGCGACATGCTACTGGGTTTTGACGACGGCGCTCTCTGTCGACCCTTCTTCTGCTGTATTGTCCCCTCACCCGCTGCTGATAGCCGTCCAGCTAACTTCTGTTAGCTCGCGCTCAATCTCAGTGAAGGGAGCGCACGGGCGCGAGCGGGACCAGTTGGACGCTGTTAGTAAAAGCGTTGTCTTTTTCCTGAGATAACGTCCCAAGTCTTTATTTACTGAAATTAAAAAAAGTCGGAAGACAAGCCACAAATACTATCCCAAACAAACAGTCCTGAAAAGTGTCCTCCAGCTCTGTCCTTTCATGGTCTTTTTCCACCCCCCCCTCCGCAATCTCAGTTTTCATTGAAGAAAAGGGGGCGGTTGGGAGGGGGTCATTTAAAAGTAGCGCGCGCACGCACAGACGTTACGGGCGCGCTCCTGGGGTGGTGGTGTGTGTTTAATGCAATGATACAGATAGGTGACAGGATTCCTGAATGGCCTACGTCATTACAGGTCTCTTCCTAACCCTTTAAATCTGTTTGAGCAAAAATATTATGTCTAAATTAATAAACTAAAGTTAATCTAAAGGTTTAATTGCTTCCTCCCACTTATGTATTATGCTAAAATCTACAAATGTATGACTGTGCATCAATAAATAGTTTTAAATAGAATCAAAAGGAACTGTAAAAATAAAAAGGTTGACCAGATTAAAAAATACATTATGTCTATTTATTTTAATATTAAATAAGGTCATTTTCAACAGACAATTGGTGAAATTATTAAACCTGTTTGTCTATTTTATTACTTATTTATTGGGGTTTGAATTTGTTGTGGCCATCATGGTGGCATGATCCCCTCACAGCAAGAAGATGCTTGTTCAAGCCCCGGCTTTGTCAGTTGGCATTTCTGGATGAAGTTTGCATGTTCTCCGTATGCATGGGTTTTCACCGGGTGCTTTTGATTCCCCTACAGTCCAAAGACATGCACTATAGGTGAACTAAATAAGCTACAGTAAACGTCGTTTCTGTGTATAGTAGAGTTTGCATGTTCTCCCCGCTTTCGTGTGGGTTTCCTCCCATCATGTCCAAAGACATGTGATACAGCAAAATTGTCTGTAGTGTATGTGTGTGAATGAGAGTGAATGGATGTTTCCCAGTGGTGGGTTGCGGCTGGAAGGACATCCACTGCGTAAAAACGTACTGGATAAATAGGCGGTTCATTCCGTTGTGGCGACACTAGGTTAATAAAGGGACTAAGCTAAAAAGAAAATAAATGAATGAATGAAGCACACCAGTTAATTGGTGGAGAGGAGCTAATTATTATAATGGGGATGGTCTAAAAATTTGGCCAAGATGCCAGGGTTAAACCCCTACTCTTTTTCAAAAGACATTCTTTTTAATGACCACAGACAGTCAAGACTTCAGTCTAACATCTCATCACTGAGCAGTATAGAGTCCCCATCAATATACTTGGGTATTAGGACCCACACAGACTGCAGATTGAGCACCCCCCCTGCTGGCCTCACTTACACCACTTTTAGCAGAACCTTTCCCATGTGGTCTTCCATTCAGATACTGGCCAGCAACAGTCCTGCTTAGCATCAGTGGGCGACCATGTGAGAGTTGCAGAAAGCTAGTTGCCAACTATCCTTTCTGCAAAAGGACACCCTCCAGTGTTGAGTAATTGTGTTGGCATGGCATTACATGTGAGAGTTTGTACCATTCAATAATGGTGCTTGGTGCCATCACTGAATTATTTGTCATATTATTTTGTGTACTTATTTATTTTACAATATGATTAATATTCCAATTTTTTGGTATATTGCAACATCCCTAATTAGCACAATATATATATTTTAAATATCACAAGTTCACAACATATGTCAACATTTATCATCAGCTATAACTATAACATTTCTAATATTTATTGGTGTATTTATCACTATATATATATATATATATATATATATATATATATATATATATATATATATATATATATATATATATATATATATATATATATATATATATATATAAATTGCACTTCTGTTGTCAAAGTTAATGACACTTTTGTGTTCCTATAATCTTCATGGTATTTTAAAATGCATACAAAACTGAAAAACTTTGATCTCTTCAGGTCTGGAAGTCTGTTTTGAGAGATCTGAAGTTGGAATATGTTCCTCATTCTAACCACTCTTTAATGAGGATTCTGTGATACATTGAGACTGAGACGGATGTGGTTTGGACGTTGATAGGAACATGGTGGCCTGGCTCTATTCCTAAAATGGTCCACCTCCTATCGGCAAAACACTGATACAAGTGAAGACATAGTGAGATATAAAAATAAGCGAAAGAATCTGAAGTACCAAATTTTCTATCATCACAACATTTTAGTCATATTCATGCACCTCTCTATTGTATGAATTTTGAATTTATTGTATGGGAAAACCCCTTGAGATGAACCATCTCATTTTTGAGAGGGTTCCTAAATGAAAGTCCCAGAGCTTATCTTTATGTTAATGAGACGCAAAACCTTGGTCCTGTGAATTCATTGGTGACATTTAAACTCTGACCAAACAAGCAGAGTAATGGGGGAAAGAGCTCAAGTTCAACAGCTTTAAAAGCCCATTTTCCCCATTGGTTGATCAGTTTTTATTGTGGTGTCATTGGGATCCCACAGTGGAAACAGATGTAGTTTGATGGAAGCAGTCCAAACAGCTTAATAGCATCACTGAACATTTAACCGCTCTAGTAATAAACTGAACTGGTACATCACCTTATTTATTTTGTCCTTTGGCTCAGGTAGATTTTCAGTGTGTTGTGACATTCTGTAATAGAAAGTTCATTATCCAATCACTTTAAAGAAGTTTTATACAGTGCAACATACTGCATTTCTCTTTTATTTCAATGCCTTCGAAAAAAAGTGTGAATCTCCCTCCTGCTGCTGAAGTATCAGCTCGAGTTTACCTATACACAAAGCTTTATTTCGTACAGAGGTCAACCAGTATTTGAATTTGAGACTGAAAACAATGAGACAGGCAGAGATACTCATCTATACAAAATAAACATGCAGGGCCTTCAATGTGATGATAAATAATATTTTCTTTCTATAATGTTGCAGTAATTTTATGGCAAAAAAGGTTCAAACAGAAAACATAATTAAAATAGTACAAACTGTGTATATAGTCAAAGAGTATAGTACAAATGTATCATGTAAAACAGCTCATTAGAATTGGGCTTCCCTTCATCTTCCAACAGCTTTGAGCAACAGTTAAAAGTGACTGATGTTTCAAATGTTAAATTTAAGTTAATATTATTGGAGGATTAAACACTAATGACTGTGATTCTCCATATTAGCTTACATCTTAATTATGAAAGTTGTGATCTTGCCACAAAACTAGAGACTTGAAAAACTTGACAGCAGGGATTCATCTGATGTTAATAGGTTGTTGGATAGTCTCATGATCACTGTATTTCTCACTCACACAACCATATTATAGACCATGATATGTTCTGATTCTGAATGCAGTTAAATATATAAAAATGCTAAATATGTTCTATTTTGTACAGGTAATTATTACTACCTGACACCATCAGTCTCATGACAACATCACAGTACTATACTGCTGTCAAAAAAAAAGGTAGCCCATAATGTACAATTTACTCACTATTTACATTTCATATGATTTGATAAACACAAAAGAAGATATTTTGAAGAATGCTGTAACCATCAACTTCCAAAGTAGGAAAAACAAATATTAGAAAAGTTGTTTTGTGTTCATCAGAAGAAACTCATAAAGATTTGGAATCATTAGAGAAAGAGTAAATAATGAGTAAATTTTTAATTTTGTGTGAACAAACAGGTTTGGATCAATGAGTAGATGATGACAGAATGTTCAGTTTTCGGTGAACTATTACTTTAGCAATTTAATATGAAAACATATAAATGAATACTGATTCACATTAATCAAGTTGTTTTTTACAGGGGTTTTGTTGGCACACACAAGTAAACACTTCGAGCTTCATTCGATTACAGTCAAACCACAAGTCACGTGGACCATTTTGACAATGTTTTCATTTTTATTTTCTTCTGGTCTGTAAATCCAGTCACTGAAGATTAGTACAGTGCAGAAAGCTGCATTTCTCATTTCAGTGGCTTTATTACACTGTAAAACCCAAGAGTCAACTTCAACAATCAAATGAAATGAGTGTTGTTAACTCATAATTTACTGAAAGTTAATTCTACTCTTTTAAAAACAGTTTTGAACTCAGTTGAAGGTGATGAGTTAATTAAATACCTCATTACTTCAACTTAAATGGAGTAAGTTCACAATATAAATAGTAGTTTTTTATAACTCAAATGGTTTGTAGCGATCAAATTCCTCAAACGGTTTGAGTTGCCTTAACTTATAGGGTTTTACAGTATTCAGTTGGTTTGAGTTCTCTTTATTTATTGGGTTTTACTGTGCTCAAATTGCTTTATTTACAAAAATGGATTAGGTTTACAATACTCAATAGGATTAGTTTTTTTAACTTAAGTGGTTTGTTGCAATCAGTTTCCTCAAATAGTTTTAGAGCTACCTTAACTTTTTGGGTTTTACAGTGCACAATAATTTCGGAATATCCAAATTCACTATACATGCTTTCTGTATATTGTTTATAGCTTATTTTCATAGATAAGGAAGAAGTCTCATGTTCCATAAAGCCAGACCATCAGCGTCATAAAACGTTGCCTGATAAAAGAACAGTTCTTAAAGGAATAGTTCACACAAAAGTTGAGAGTTGAAGCTACAATCTCAAAAGATATTGTAGAAATCAATTAATTTACTAAATATGTCAGTGGATACTGGCTATCAACTAACTATTTTGTGTTCAAATTGAGTGTGGTGCTTCTCATTTTTGGTTGAACTCTTACGTCAACCTTTATTTCCTTTTTACAATATAGCGACATCTTGTGGTGATTCAATAAGGTGTATCGGTGAAATCCTCTCCCCTGTATACAAGCCTTTCCCATTAAAAACAGAAGGTCTCCTGACGTTTTAACAATTTTATTATTAAAATATTCAACTACAAAAACACAGACTATAAACACTATTTACACGGTAGCTAGCAAAGAGTTTTGCTTTACACAAACAGAAACAACGGTGTGACTTTTTTCCTCAGTATTTTTGTGCAATCTTTCTGTTGAAGAGATCCAGGCTTTAAAGAACTGTTGAATGGAAATGCTTTTATGTTTTGAAAACTGAACAGGCAATAATTACAAAAAAAAAAAAAAAATTCCCTGAGGGATTTGACGGCCACTACATTTCAGTATCTCATAATATTTACATTTGAGGTATGCTAACTGATGCAGGTATCTCCTAAATCATATGGTTGAAGGTCATTTACAGATCTGAAGTTGTATTTGACCAAAATGGTCCATAGAACAATACAGACAATGAAAGGTGACCAGTGATGCAAAAATGGACCAACGATGATGGTAATGCATCCTCATTTTAATCGAGAGAAGTAATTACTCCCCAAAGTTTATTCAGCCTCCTAAAACAGAAAAAGAAAACAACATTCAATATGTGACAGCAATATTATGTCCATTGTTTATCCACAGAAATGATTCCTACCTATATTATTGTTGTTTTTGAGTTCTTCTGTCTGATGAGAGAATGGAAAAAGAAATTATTTATATGCACAGAACTAATCATCATAATCCAAAAGTCATTTTCTTGACATTTTCATTGGCAGTTAAAAACAGAGAGGAAGATTTACAAGGTTGTGAACATATTGTACATACGTGGAGTTTTCTTAGGCAGCAAAGGCTCACAGATCTCTCTAAAACAAACATCCTGTTGAACTTTATATGTCCTTTTGTACCTAAGGGTGAGATCATGTACTCAGCAAAAAAATAGATACAACAGCTATTGAATTAGACTGGACCAAAACAGGACAACAGACACGTCCAGGCAGGAGACACTCACAAATAATGGCAGACACCATCCTCCCACACAGGCACACTCTTTGTTTCGGAGTAAAGGCGAGTGCATGGGTGAGACACTCGCTGGCAATCTATGACCAGAAAAGAGAAAGGAAATACAGAAAAGGTGGAGTCGTTTGAATATCTTGTTTCAGGCAATATTATTTTTCACTTGGCAGGATAATAATAATAATGATGATAATAATAATAATAATAATAACAAACAAATATGCTAAAAATAATTAAATGATCATCTTTATTTTCCTGTTAGAAATTGGATGAAGCATAAAATATTTATTATTCAAATAATATTCAACTAAAAAACAAGAGATTGTAAACATGATTTACTTGGAAGCAACAGGATTTCTTTAAAGAGAAACAATTTGATTTTATTCAGTTATTACTATTATTAATATTTTTAAATAGTATTGCTGTTGGAAAAATATTTTGAAGATTAAACAGTCAATAGTTCATAGTTTTCAGTCCCATCCACAAACTTACTCTACAAACCTGTTAAGGTGCCATTTGTTTTAAATGTGGCTACATTGTCTTAATGCATTAGGTTATATTAAAGGGATAGCTCAACCAAAATACAAAGTTACTCATCCTCAAGTGGTTCTAAACCATTGTACGTTTCTTTTTTCTGTTGAACACAAAAGGAGAATGTTTCTGAAGAATGCTGGAATCTGGCAACCACTGACATTCATATCAGAAAAAAATAAATTCCATGGAAGTCAATGGTTACGAGTTTCCAACATTTTCTAAAAATATTCTTTTGATTTCAACAGAAATAAACTCAAACAGGTTTGGAACAAGTGAAGGGTGAGTAAATGATGACAGAAAAGTTATTTTTGTGTGAATTAGCCTAGCAGTTTTGTTTCTAATAAGCAATTTCGCAAGTTCCACTATTCAGGAAAATCCTGATCACCTTTATATAGTTTGCATCAACAATGAAGTGTTCACTTATTTTAGCCATTTAATCTCACTGTTTTATTACTTAGTGAGGCCAGCAGGGGTCGCTCAACTTGCGGCCTGTGTGAGTCATAATGCCCCTGTTAAAGTGAAGGGGACACTATAGTGTCAGTGGGTGCCATCTTTCGGATGAGATGTTAAACCGAGGTCCTGACTCTCTGTGGTCATAAAAAATCACATGGCAATTCTCGTTAAGAGTGGAGGTGTAAGCCCGGTGCCCTGGCCAAATTCCCTCTCAGCCCTTAACCATCATGGCTTCTCAATCATCCCCATCCACCAAATTGGCTGTATCACTAGCTATGTTTCCATTCACCTATTTTTATGCCCATTTTGCATATGGGCATAAAAAAACGGTTGATGGAAACGTCACGATGCGCATAAATTTTGAAAATGCGCATAAAAAGTTATGCGCATAACTGAGTAGGATAAACCTTTTATTCGATAAGAAAAGATGTGCATAAACTAAGATGGAAACACTTTTACCGCACAAACTCCAGCATGCGCATTAAAGAAGGTCATGTGATTTTGTTAAAAGAGATCATTTGATGACAAAAATGGGTTTGAATGGACAAACCATCAGGCTGAGCACATTGTTCACCGTTTCAGTATTAGTGTTATTATATTATAAATGACCTCCAGAATCAAGAGCGTCTGTGCACCGCGTCTGACACCTTCACCGCACATTCACTGCATGTCAGGATTGCTTTCTGAGGTGCAAGTCATTTATTAGATGAAGAACAGATGACGCAGCTTCTCCTATCGTGGCAAATTCCGTTTTCACTGTTGATATTTGGCGCCAGTTAATCAGGAAGTAAAAATTTTGTTCGCTTTGATCATTGAATGGAAACGCTGCTTTATTCGCACGACTTTAATGCGATAATCCAGTTTTGATTATTGAAAAACGGCGGAGAGCAAGGAACACTGCCAACAGTTATAGGTGATTGATATGCCAATGCAACTGGGCACCTACCCACAGGCCCGCAGCTGCAAGCCCGCGACACACGGCTCCCCAGCCTGTGCTGGAAGCATCTGTTGAGGCAACAACATGACTGGATGCCTGTCCCAGAGGCACACCGGCCTGCAGGAACGAGGGGTCGTTCCAGGGGCTGAGGGTGCGGCGACACAGCGCAGTAACAGAGACTCGGTGTGCGCCCGCATGCCATGCGCGTCTTGGAACTCGATCTTGAAGCCAGTGCTGAAGTGGTCTCATATGGAGCAGTCTGAGCGGCGTGACAGCCGCAGCGGAAGCCATATGTCCCAGGAGCCTCTGAAAATATTTCAGTGGGACCAATACTTTGCTGTCGAGCTCCCTCAGACAGTTCAGCAGCAGGCAAGCGCGCTCTCCGGAGAGGCGCGCTACCATGGTGACCGAGTCCAGCTCCATCCCGAGAAAAGAGATCCTCTGCACCGGGGCGAGTTTGCTCTTTTCCCAGTTGACCTGCAACCCCAAAAGGCGAAGCTGCCGGAGCACCTCGTCTCTGTGCGCAGTCAATTGCTCCCGAGAGTGGGCTAAAATCAGCCAATCGTCGAGATAATTGAGTACGCGGATGGCCGCGAGCCGAAGGGGCGCTAGGGCACCCTCCGCGAGTTTGGTGAAGACCCGCGGAGACAGAGAGAGCTTGAAGGTGAGGACCTTGTACTGCCATGCTCGACCTTCGAACGCAAACCGCAGAAACTGGCGGTGGCGTGGAAGAATGGAGACATGAAAATACGCGTCCTTCAGGTCTATGGCTGCAAACCAATCCTGAGGGCGGACGCATCGGAGGATGCGCTTTTGCGTAAGCATTCTGAACGACAGTTTGTGAAGGCAGCGGTTCAAAACGCGCAAATCTAGGATTGGCCGTGACCCACCGCTCTTTTTGGGTACAATGAAGTACGGGCTGTAAAACCCGCTCTCCACCTTGGCTGGAGGTACCGGCTCGATTGCACCTTTCGCCAGGAGGGATTAGCAATCTCCTCTCGCAAGACAGGGGCGGACAGGGGATTACCCCTGGTGAAATACACGCCTGTGAACTTGGGAGGCCGTTTCGAGAACTGTCTGATTGTGCGTATGAGCCACCGTGAGGGGCTGGCCCGCGCTAACCAGGCAGGCAGAGCCATCGCTAATGACGTCATTGCAGCAATCGTTGACGTACCCGCGGAGGGGCAGCGCGGAGCGGGTGTGCTGATCCGGGGACCGCGAGGGTCCCACAGAAGAGCTGGAGGAGAGCAATTCGCTCTGGCTCCGCACCCTGACTCCGGAGGGGGGGCTTGGGGGCTGGGAGAAGGGAGACCGTCCCCCCAGCGCCCGTGAGCCGCTGGCGGAGTATGCAGACCCTGCGAGCTGAGAGGCAGCGTGTCCCAGACTGGAAGGGCTTGAACTGTGACATCCGGGGAAGGGGAAAAATGCTCTTTGTTCAAAACTGGTGGCACAGAAAAGTACCGTTGGAATATGGGCCCCGCCCTCCAGCGGGGAAAGAGCAAGTTTCCTCCTCTCCAGATGGCCTGTCTCAGGGACGCTTCGCGGTCCGTTTACCAGACTTAGCGGCGCCCTGGGCAGGAGGGGCTGCCGGGGGCGGGGCGGGGCGGGGCAGAGGAGGTGGATGGCTCGGCGGGGGACGGAGCGGGCTTACGGTCCCGCCGATAGATGACATTGCCCATCGCATCCGACTGCTCCTTCACCGCCTTGAACTCCTGGGCGAATTCACCGACGGTGTCGCCAAACAGGCTAGCCTGGGATATGGGCGAGTCAAGAAAGCAAACTTTGTCAACATCGCGCATATCTGCCAGGTTTAGCCAGAGGTGGCGTTCCTGGACCACAAGTGTGAACATCGTCTTCCCCAGTGCGCACGCGGCGGACTTAGTAGTCCGGAGAGCATAGTCGGTCGCGGTGCACAGCTCGTGTAACAAGCCTGGGTTAGACCCACCCTCGTGCAGCTCGGCCAGCGCCTGCGCTTGGTAGCGCTGGTAAGTGGCCATCGCGTGCAAGGCGGAAGCTGCCTGGCCTGCAGCCTTGTAAGCTCTAGCTCCGAGGGAGGCAGATAACCTACAGGCTTTGGACGGGAGACGGGGCGGACCGTGCAAAGTAGGGGCGCCACGCGGACAAAGATTGACCGAAATGGCGCTCTCCACCTGCGGGATCGCCTCATACCCCCTGGCAGCTCCACCATCCAGGGTGGTGAGGGCGGAGGCGGACGCAGTGCCGGCAGAGAAAGGTGCCCTCCAGGACTGCGTGAGCCTACTGTGCACTTCCGGGAAGAAGGGGACGAGAGGCTTCAGAGTGATTCGTCTAATCAGATGGTAGCATTCTAAAAGATTTAGTGATATTGAGCTTCAAAGTTTTTGCATTCCATATAGCAAATGGTATGTGTTAACATATGTTCCCCTGGCCTTTTGGTCCTCTACGTAACACCCATCTAGTCGGTCTGGCCGCGGGGCTGGGGGATGAACCATCTCCAACCTGACGGCCAAAGCAGCCCGAGAAAGCACAGCCAACATGTCCGCTTCAGAATTTTGGTCCTCTACGTAACACCCATCTAGTCGGTCTGGCCGCGGGGCTGGGGGATGAACCATCTCCAACCTGACGGCCAAAGCAGCCCGAGAAAGCACAGCCAACATGTCCGCTTCAGAATCCGTTTTGACGGCGCTCGCTTGCCCAGAGGGGGCGAGCGGGTCCGGATCATCGTCGGACAATGAAAGCCCGCCCTCCGATGCCGCGGAGGACATCTGATCTCCGGTGTCAGCGGGCGTGAGAGCTACCATCTGATTAGACGAATCACTCCCAGCACCCGAAGCTTGGATGGAGCGTTTGGAGGAGCGAGAGGTCCGCGAGCCCTTAGGCGGCAGATTATCTTTCGCTGGAACCCTCAGATCTGCCCGAGCGCCCGCTGCAGAGCAGGAGGCGACTGGGGTGGCTCACTCTCTTACGAAAGTTAGCCGCGATCTCAACTGCGCGCCGGTCATGGCATCGCAGTGACGACATGAACCGCCCCCGAGCACCACATTAACATGCTGGACCCCCAAACATGTAATGCAGTGATCTTGCCCATCATCCGGAGCCAGGAAACCCCCGCAACCAGAAACCCACAGTCGGAGCGCAATCCTGAAAAGGATGTGCTGCACGACTGTGTTGCTCTTTTAGGAAACTGCAACAATACGCACCGCTCTGGAGGACCAGACCCAAAGGGGCGCCAGGCAAGGGAGAAAACCCAGCTCGACCGTCTGCTGCTGCGTGGACTCGCTCTGGACGGGAGACACTCGTTCGCTCGATGTGGCTGTAGACAGCAAGAGGAACCCTCATGAAGCTCGATCAGAAAAGTCTCTGAAGCGAAAAAGATAGCGTTTGCTGGCGCCAGGTGTGCTTATATGCTCAGTTAATTGGCGATGCAGCACACCTGCGCAAGCTTACACTGCCAATTCATTGCTTTCATTGGCCCGTTCAATACTCTTTCAGACAAGTAGCTTCTAAACCGAATCTCCCATACGTGGATTTAGAACATCAAATCCACTTATAGTACTGGAGTTCCCCAACCGAAGGGGAACATATGTTAACACATACCATTTGCTATATGGAATGCAAAAACTTTGAAGCTCAATATCACTAAATCTTTTAGAATGCAGATAGAACCTTGTAATTTTAAGGTGATGATATGCTGGATTAAGATGGCAGTTCATTCCGCTGTGGCGACCCCTGATGAATTTCAATTTTCAATTTCAATTTCATTATTTTTATAGCGCTTTTTAAAATGTAGATAGTGTCAAAGCAGCTTTACATAGTTCTAGTGAATAAAGGCACTTAGCCAAAGGAAAATCAATGAATGAATAATTAATTAATAACTAAATTATGTTTTTAGGTTAAACAAGCTGTTTTAAAGTAGTTTAATTTAAGTTAAGGTAAATTTGATTCAAACAAATACATAAGTCAACCATGTATTTTGTTTATTTGAATCAAATTAACATAATTTTACTTTATTTATGAGTGTGTCTATGTGTGTGTGTTTGGATGCTTGTGAAAGTGTAGACATTGTAATACTAACATAGCTCACACCGTCTGCCCTTGAAACCGCTTGGACAGTTGCAGCTGAAGGACTCGTTGATCTGTGCACACGTTCCACCATTCTGACAGGGCTGAGTTCTGCAGTCTTGAGATGACTCTGAAATTACAAACACGAATACACAATGCTTTGCTACAGGAAACTTTAAACATGGGCACGTTTCCAGTTTTTTCATGTTTGAGTTTATTTACATAATCGCATGCACATAAATGTGCACTTTTAAACAGATATGAGTCATTTTGGAGGGAGCTGAAACTAAAACAGATTGCTGATAGATGTGGTTGTTTATGGTGACTTCAATGCTGCAGATTATTCAGACTACACGCAGTGGTGTTTTGTCACAGTCTCGCACTCAGCTGGGACTAATTAGAATGATTGAATACCACCAACTGTTAAAACACTCTTGTGTTTTAACCAAGAACTCCATGCCTAATGCAAATCAACAAATATCCCTTGTCTGATAACAGTCTTTATTAAGTTTTATTGAAAGATCACTTACCAGATTTACTCTTTGACGCTTCTTCAGGAATTTCCAGAGCTAGACTAATCTTATTTGTGGTTTCTTCCATCCTTTCTAATTTGATTGGAGGATCAGGCTCTGCTTAAAAGATAACATGACATTTGTTAAAAAAGTTGAATAAGTAAAATCAAGATAACAAGTTCTAAAATATAATGATATATATTTCCGGAATAAAAACCTCTATTTTTTTATTAAATTATGTGTTTTTATACTGCAGTATATTTTACTATATTATACTATAATATACTATACTATACTATACTATACTATACTATACTATACTATATAGCCCAAAGTCCAAACTGATTCATACCCCTGTCAAATTCTGATTCAAAGTTACTTTCATTCAAGCACAGTTTTTTTATTATTATTTTCCCTTTTTATTTATTAAAATATATAAAAAACACACATTCACTAATCAACATAACTAACAACACAACATACATATAAACATAGTGCTTTAACATTGTGTACATATAAACAAAGACAACATCACTACAGTACAAGCATCAGCATCATTATGCCCACTACAATTACGTTAGAGGCGTCACGGTGGCGCATTGAGTAACACGATCGCCTCACAGCAAAAAGAATGTTGGTTCAAGTCTTGACTGGGTCAGTTGGCATTTCTGTGTGGAGTTTGCATGTTTCCCCCCATGTTTGCATGGGTTTTCTCTGGGTGCTCAGGTTTCCCCCACAGTCCGAAGACATATGGTACAGGTGAATTGGGCAAGCTAAATTGCCCGTAGTGTATGTGGGTAAATGAGTGTTTATGGATGTTTTCCAGTGATGGGTTGCAGCTGGAAGGGCATTCGCTACATAAACCATATGCTGGATAAGTTGGTGGTTCATTCTGCTGTGGCGACCCCAGATTAATAAAGGAACTGAGCCAAAAAAAGGACTGAATGCATTATATTTGGTATTTGAAGTAATTTATAAAAGGACTCCACATGGCAGTGAACTTGGATCCAGAACCATTTAAATTAAGTCTTATTCTTTTTACAAACTAAGGAAATGCAACACATCATTGGCCCATAGTTTAAAAGAAGGGGGAAATGATTGTTTCCAATTTATTAAAATCAAGCGTCTTGCCAAAAGAGAAGTAAAGGTAATGCAGTCCAGATCATGTTTTGATAAAAAATAGTTATTTCTATATGCATTTTTCCCAGATGGGGGCATATAATCTGAGAGAAGAACAAAATTTTAGGAGGTTGTGTATGTCTGTATGTGGTGTGAAATTATGGAACAGTCTAGAACTGATTCTCAAACAATGCCAGGATATTAATCAATTAAAAAACTTGTATAAGTATATATTATTAAAGCAATATAATGTTGAATAAAGGTGATAGAATAAAATAAGAAAAGTATGATGAAATTTCAATTAATGGCTGTTTGCAGTACTATGTATTTTTGGGTCTTTGTTATAAAATGTAAATGTACAAATGGAATCAAACATATAATATGTCAAATATGCCAAAAGGGTAAAATATGTCTCATGTAAAGCTCATATGTCTCATGTAAAAAGAAGAGACAAGTAAAATAAGACATAAGTTAAAGTAATAGACAAATGATATGTGTGGTAATGGGGTGGGAAAATAATAAGGTTGTGCTTCATCCCTTTTCATTCCTTTTTAAACATGTTGAAATGCATTTTTTAATTAAAGAAAAAATTTTTGGTTCTAAATAAATGAATCAAATCATATCATATACATAACCAAAGACAGCAGTAAATGAATTTAAACAAACATCTTTACAAAATATTCTGAAGTAAGATAAACATTTTTTTTGACTAAAATACAGATAATAGCAAGTTTTTTTTTTTTTTTTTTTTTTTACCAGAAAGGACACAGGCTTCTCCCAAAAAAAAAATTATTATGACGATGTACAAGAGGCAACATTGTGGGAAAAAAAATATTTTCTCAGCTTTTATTTACATCTAAACAAAAACTTTACGTATGAATTTGCCAGTGGTATGAATCATTTTGGGCTTGACTACATACGTATACACTATATTACCAGATTATCTGTAAATGTGGTACAGAATGATTCAATTCATCCTCAAATAAACTGATAACTTTGTTAACTCCAAGCAAAAATGAGTAAAATCCTTTTCAAGCCTCGAAAAGTTAATCTGAAATGATGCAGCATAAAATTAGACTCAAAACAAGAGTCTGAAAAGAGTATGAAATAACAACTCACTAATGCGGTGTCTGATGGTTTTATGTGGAAGTTTGGTAAATTTAGCTGTAATTCTCCCCCTTCCGTCGATAAGCTCTGTATATCTGAAAAAGAAAAGCAACAGAATTGAACACTGATCAAATGATTTCCTAAAGACAAGTAAATATAAACCACTATAAGTTTCTGACAGTATGATAAAATTGATATAAAATA
Source organism: Danio rerio (assembly GCF_052040795.2). NCBI lineage: Eukaryota > Metazoa > Chordata > Actinopteri > Cypriniformes > Danionidae > Danio > Danio rerio. The sequence goes on along the minus strand of NC_141026.1, from coordinate 29,748,622 downwards.
TCATGGATTCACGATATCACAGTGTTGTGTTTACCGCTCTAAAATAAGTTCTTTTTAAGCCTTTCAGGCTCAAATTAAATCTTAGAAACAGGCAAAATCTATGCTTTTAACTGTTGCAAATCAGCAATGCCTGCCTTAAGAGGGTTCTTTTTACATTTCTAAAAAACAACCACTTTTTTGCCCCATTAAACACAATATATTTCATTTTATTAAAGATTTATAATACCAGTAAACATGTCAGGCTAAATAATTAATAATTTAATCATTGACTTCTGCTGTCTTTATAAGTTTCAAATTTTTTTGGTGGTTTTAATACCTTGACTTTTCCAAACCGCGGTAGACCTTGAAACCGGTTATCGTCCCATGTCTAAAGACAAGTTTACAACACAACTTTGGCTAGACTTCCAAAAATTGGGTCAAAATACATAGACTGTGGCCAAACTGATGCTTATTTTTGTTGTTACATATGCTCATTAAATTTAATATCTATTTGTTCTTCTCTACTCAGAATCGTGTGTGTCTGTTTCATTTGCCAATCACAGTGCATAGGGTATAAGTAGGAAAACCTGATGCATTAATTTCTCAGATAAATTAGTGGGAGAAAACACTTATTTGCTGTTTTCAGGAGGATTGCCTACTGTCGTTGTAGTATGTAGTGTTTTAATTTGTTCACGTTGTGTTGTGAACATGCAGCTATATATATGACCATAAGAAATGATAACAGATGACAAAAAGTGGCTGGGTGTTGCTGTAGCCTAATGGTTAGAGAGTTGGATTCAAAGATGGTAGGTTTGAGCCTTATCACCAGCAGGGAGAGAGAAGAAGATATACTGAAGAATGTTGGAATTGAGGATCTATGTGCAATTTATTGAATAAAAGGATGATCAAACAGGCAGTGTCCAAACAGGGGCAAACAACAGTATCAGTGGTAATCCACAAGGATTATCCAAAATAAAGGCAATGGTCAGGTCAGGCAGCAAAAGATCATAAAGATCTTAATAATCCACAAACAGAGATGTTAAGGAACAGCCAGAGAAATAGTGATAAGTGCAAAGAGTAATGCCTCATTCACACTAGCATCAACTTTGTAGCTGTCTGTCGCTCTGGGTGGTGACCAGTTGCAAACACAAGGGTATATAGGTTTACCGCATGAAGAATACAACTGGCAGTTGTGCGACCTGAGAGAAGATCACGTGAGCTCTACTGGTGCTCCAATTGGCTGTCTCTCAAGAAAGTCGCTCTTCATTTGCATAAATTTGAAGGATTCTCAACTTTGTCATGTCCCTAGACAAGCCCACCCGGTCGCTGTCTGTGAGGCTTAATGGGAATTAGAATCAGGTGGGGTGAGGTAATGCATGAAGTCCCCTATAAAGAGGCTCCTGGGCACACCATTTGGTGGGTCTGGCAGAAGCATTTTTAGCTTAGCTTAGCTTAGCATAGATTAACTATTTTAAACTATATTCTGATATGGCTCGCAAACAAAAGTGAAGAGGGTTGGTTGGGGAGTCACGGATAAAAGTGAATAGGAAAGGGATCAGTAAAATGAGGTTCTGGCAAAAATTAAGCCCTAGGCTAGGAATTATACTCTTAATATACCGCCATTTTGTCTCTAGCATAATAATCAAGTAATTTTGGTGCTGTATCATAGTGGTGCAATGATTTGCCTGAAAATGGTCCCCAGCTACATAACTAGGTACAGTTAGAATATCATGCTAGAATTAGACAAAATGACACACTATTGTCTATTTAAAAAGAGAGGAGAGGCTACTGTGTCCCGCCCTGTCTTCGTTTTTCGGTTGAAATTATGTCAAATCAAGCAAAACTATACTTCTTCCAAGGCACCTCAAAGGAAATTTTAAAAGTGTGTTGATAATTATGTTTTTACATCTGTAAAGAACTCTACCTTAGTGGCTCTTCAAGGAGTTCTGTGTTTTCATCTGTGCCTCCATCTTGAACTTGTGTCAAAGTCTGCCCCATCTGGTAGTCCTGTCCACCCTGAGGTCTGTCACCTCTGCTAGTGCTCCTTACTGGTACTGTACAATACAGGATACACAAAAGGGGTCACAATGATGGCAACATCTTGACAATTTGCAGACAGGCAGAGATCATACATACTGGAAACTCACGTGTAGCAAAGGCTAGGTGTTGAGGGACGCTGTGAATGCTGTCCTGGCCTGTTTTGCGTACAGCAGTGAGGGTAAGTCGGTAGTGTTGTCCCGGAATGAGATCTCGTAGGGTGTATGTGCCTAAACTTCCTTCAGGTAGGTATCGGCTGCGGGTGTTCAGACCTCGAGTAATATTGACCACAAAACCATCTGGAAGACTCCGAGGATGATGGTCCCATGTGACCAGAGCAGAGGTGGTGGTGATATGGGAGATTGAAAGATTTTGAGGTGGAAGCGGTCCTGATAGTGAGCAGAATATATTATGTGCTATTATAACAGTGGTGCATGAGTTCATAACACAAAACTAGAAAGATACTCACTGGTCCAGAAGTGTAGGGGCCCGGCAGATTTGCTGGTTGATGGCAGGTCTTCAGGGCGCAAACCACTCTGAGTGACTACGTCTACTGTGTACATCTGACCTGGGAGTAATGTGCTGTGGGTTACACACAACTAATCAGTAAAATATGTGTTTTTCAAAGTCATATTTTAAACCTTTTTGATCTTAGAATGTTGTAGCAAATTTAGTGATGTACTGAAATTGCTTTTCATCTTGACTAAAACACAGCTCATGCCAGCATTGTGAACCTCACGCATTCTAAAAAGTGAAGCCAAAATATTTGGATTGCCCTCTGGTGGTTGGAATCAGTATAGATTGAAAACGTCTCGGGTTACGTATGTAACCATAGTTCCCCGAGAGGGAACGAGACACTGCGTCTAACCAGAACGCTAGGGGAACACCTCTTTTATACGCGTCTTGAAGCACATGTGAAATCAATCTAATGTAATTAAGCAGGTGTCGTCAGACCAGAGAGTATAAAAGCCTGTACTGAGCATTCAGTATCAACTTCGAATTTGCTTGAAAGAAGTAACAGGCAGAAGAGAGTATGGCGGAATACGCAGTGTCTCGTTCCCTCTCGGGGAACTATGGTTACATACGTAACCCGAGACGTTCCCCTTCTAGGGAACTTCAACACTGCGTCTAACCAGAACGCTAGGGGAACGCAATACCCACTAGGCCAGACTCACTGCTGACTGTGAACGCACACTACGCAGTGAGAATAGAGGACCCTGGTGAGGGGTCTACATCGAGTTGATAGTGACGCACAAATGTATGTGAAGTCGACCATCCTGCCGCCAAACAAATGTCAGAAAGGGCTGAGCCCGAAATAGAAGCTTTGGAGGCCCCGACAGCCCTTGTGGAGTGGGCCTTAACAAATTTAGGTGCAGGGCGTCCAGCAGCCTGATAGGTAAATGAGATAGTCTCAACTATCCAATTACTTATTGTCTGCTTATTTGCCGGACTCCCCCTTTTTGAGGGTCCGAAGCAGACCAGTAACTGTTCACTCTTTCTCCAGTTGATAACCCGGTTAACATATGTATTCAGAGCTCTAACTGGGCAGAGTAAGTTTAACTTCTCTTGGTCCGACGACTGAAATGGGGGCGGGTTAAAGGCCTGTAGCACAGCAGGTCTCGCCACATGAGTGGGCACCTTAGGCACGTACCCCGGTCTGGGATAAAGAAAGGCTTTGGACATGACTGGAGCAAACTCCAGAAATGAAGGTGCAACCGACAAAGCCTGGAGGTCACCAACCCTTTTTAAGGAAGAAATAGCTAATAAGAAAGCTGTTTTTAGTGTCAGAAACTTATCTGACGCCTCCTGCAGTGGCTCAAATGGGGGAACAGAGATGCCCTCGAGCACCAATGTTAAATCCCATGTCGGTACCCTGTGTGTGCTGACAGGCCTTAGCCTTATGGCTCCACGAAGGAAGCGACGAATTAGCGGATCCTGTCCTAGTGACTCATCATCTAGGGGAGAACGGTAGGCCGCTATAGCTGACACGTACACTCTCAGAGTGGATGCAGCTAACCCAGCAGACAGGCGATCTTGGAGAAATTCCAGCACTGAGGCTACCTGGCAGCTGACTGGGTTCAGCTGGTGTTCTCTGCACCAAGCTGAAAAGAGAGCCCATTTTAGGGCATAAAGCTTCCTTGTGGAGGGAGCCCTGGAGCTTAGAATGGTCTGAGCAACCTCGGTTGACAGTCCATACTCTATGAGGTGGGCCCCCTCAGAGGCCACACCCACAGTTTCCACAGGTCGGGTAGGGGATGAAGTATCATTCCTCCCCCCTGGGACAGAAGGTCCCTGCTGATGGGGATCTCCCACGAGAGACCCGCCAGCAGGGCTATGAGGTCCGAAAACCAAATCCTGGTAGGCCAAACCGGGGCTACCAGCAGTAACCGTACTCAGTCTTGACGGACCCTCTCCAGGACTCCTGGGAGCAGAGCGATCAGGGGAAAAGCATACAGACGTAGCCTCGGCTATGTCTGAACCATGGCAACCAGTCACGGAGGGGCTGGATGCGAGAGAGAAACTCATAGTACGCAATGCGTGGTCTCTTGGGAAGCAAACAGGTCTACCTGCGCTTTCCTTAATCTTTCCCAAATGGACTCCACCACCTCGGGGTGAAGAAGTTTCCATTCCCTGGATCTCACCCCCTGCCTCGACAGGAGATCTGCTCCCATGTTCAGATGGCCCGGGACATACATTGCCCTGATGGACAGGATTTTGTTCTGGGCCCACAGGAGGATCCGATGTGCTAGTTTGCATAGCATTCGAGACTTCAGACCCCCCTGCTGGTTGATGTAAGCGACCACCAATGTGTTGTTCGTGCAGACTAAAACATGATGGCCCCTTAGATCTGGGAGAAAGTGTTTTAAGGCCAGAAACACGGCCATCATCTCCAGGCAGTTTATGTGCCAGTAACGATGATGTTCTCCCCATCGTCCCGCTGCGGGAAGCCCCCTCAGGGTTGCTCCCCAGCCCGTTAGAGAAGCATCTGTCATAAGCATGACGCGATGACAGACAGCCCCCAACACTAGGCCCTGGGACAGATACTAGGGCATTTTCCACATACTTAAGGCTCGAAGGCAGCGCCGCGAGAGCTTGATCATGCGGATCAAGCCCGTTGCTCCCTAGCCCGTCAGAGAAGCATTTGTCATAGGCATGACGCGATGACAGACAGCCCCCAACACTGGGCTCTGGGACAGGAACCAGGGTATTTTCCACATACTTAAGGCTCGAAGGCAGTGCCGCGAGACCTTGATCATGCGGAAAGGATTCCCCTTGAGGGAAAACCCCCTGGATTTGAGCCACCACTGCAGGGGTCTCATGTACAGCAGACCGAACGGAATCAAGCTGACTGCTGCTGCCCTGAGACCCAACAACCTCTGAAAGTGTTTCACAGTGATGAACTGGCCTAGTTTGACTCTGTGTACGGTTGACTGAATCGATTCGATTCATGGCGGGGACAGACGTGCTCGCATCGTCATGGAGTCCCATAGCACACCTAAAGAAATGGTCGTCCTGGCTGGAACAAGCACACTTCTTGCGGTGTTTAACCGAAACCCCAACCTTCTGATATGGGTGAGAACGACATCTCGATGCCGAACTGCCATATCTTGAGTCTGAGCTAGAATTAGCCAATCGTCTATGCAGTTTAGGATACGTATCCCCTGCATACGAAGTGGAGCTAGTGCCGCTTCGACTATTTTGGTAAAGGTTCGAGGTGACAGAGCTAGGCCGAATGGAAGAACCCGATACTGGAACGCTTCGCCCCCGCAAGCGAACCTCAGGTATTTCCTGTGTTGGGGAAGGATGGAAATATGGAAGTATGCGTCTTTCAGGTCTATCGTCACAAACCAGTCCTCGGACTGAATTTGTGACACCACGTTTTTGATGGTTAACATCCTGAACCTGAGGGCCTCGACGGACCGATTTAGATTTCTCAGATCTAATATGGGACGCAATCCCCCATCCTTTTTGGGAACTATAAAATACCGGCTGTAAAACCCTGACTCTTTGTCGAGTGGGAGAACACGCTCTATTGCGCCTTTTATTAATAAGGCCAGTACTTCCTGTTCCATAACCAGAGCCTGTTCTGGCTTCACTATGGTGGGTGCAATACCGTTAAAGCGAGGTGGGCGTGCACAAAACTGTATTTTGTAGCCGTGTTCTACTGTGAACAGGACCCACTGGGACACCATCGGCAGGTGTTTCCACGCTGCCAAAAAATGTGCTAGGGGTACCAGCCTCTCGAGACTGGCCTCTGGTTGTTCTTTGACCCCCCTGCAGAGGGGGTGGGGCCCCCAATGCCCTCAGACACTGAGGAACGCCCACCCCGGGAGACACAGAGCCCCCCACCAGCATACGTGGTGAGGTGGTCTCTCCCTTTCTCCGCGGACCCTGGTTCAGTGAGAGCGCTGAATGGTGCTCTTGGCGTCCAGGGGGGGCCCTGGAAAGCCTGACTCCCAACACGTCAGGACTTTGTTTTATCCTTTGAACTTCATGATATGAGGAGCTGGTTGACGGCTGGCCCAGACTTTTTGATCTTGGGGGGAGAAAGTCCCCGAGGGAGCTAGAGCGTTTTTTAACTCTGTCGAGGGATTCGGCGACGCGATCAACGGCGTCACCGAAGAGCCCTGAGCTCGATATTGGAGCGTCCATAAGAATAGCTCTATCGGTTTCTGACACTTCTGCTTGTGTCAGCCAGAGGTGCCGCTCAGTAGCCACCAGGGTAGCCATAGATCGCCCCAAACTAGAGGCTGCCTCTTTAGTAGCTCTTAAAGCTAGATCTGACGCCCGAAGAGCTTCTCGAAGCTGTTCGGGTGTTGCTCCCCCACCATCTAGGCACTCTTTAATTAGGTCAGCCTGATATGCCTGCAGCACTGACATGGTGTGCAGGCATCCAACAGACTGACCAGCCGTCATATATGCTTTACTGACTAGACCCGATGTTAATCTTAATGGTCTCGACAACAAAGGAGGGACCCTTGCAGATTTTAGATCTGAACGACGATGACACGCTAAGTCCTCTTCTATCATTGGCATTACTGTACATGCCTTTTCCCCTAGCCCACGAACTGCTGAATAAATAGCTGTTTTTGGTGTCATTAACCATGCTGAATACGGATTTTTCCATGATTTAGAAACCGCATCATGTAGCTCGGGACAAAAGGGGAGGTCCCTTAGTGGAGGATCTACTCTGCTGGGTAATTCTCTCTCATCCAGCATTCCTGTCAGACGCAGCTGCTGCTGCTCACGTGCTGGCTGCCAATCTATTACATCGAACCGGTCAGCAGCACGTGAAATCACCTCCACTAACTCCTCATATTCCGCTGACTGGGGCGGCAGATTCCCCGACCCTCTTTTTATTTGTTGCTGCGGCGCCTCGGTTTCCTCGGAAACGGAGGACGCCGCCCTCTCACGAGGCGCAGAAGAAACCGCAGAGCGTGCTTCTGACGCTCCCGAAGGAGGATTAGATCTCACGGATCCAGAGAGAGAAAGGACAGAGTCCGTCTCCATCTCATCCGCCAGATCTAGCTGCGAACCCCACGACCGAAGTCGACGCTCAGCCTCAGCACGAGCGGGACCCGAACCGCGAGGAGCGTGCGCCACGGGAGCTTTATTAAAGAACTCTCTCCGACTGCGCAGCTCTTTACGGGAGAGAACGTCACAGTGTCCACAGTCAGCATTCTCAAATGCTACCAGGGCATGCTCTTCTCCCAAACACTCTAAACACAAATCATGTGAGTCACCAGCCGTAATAAAGCGAGGGCATGGAGGCACACAACGTTTAAAGTTTTTTTCTGCCATACCAAAATAAAAAAGTAAGTTGTCAGTTTTTTTGTATTTTGTGTATGCAAATCAGTAATGAAAGATCACAGAAAGAGGGTGTATTTTCACGTGCGTGCTTCTTGAAAGCAAAGAAGTTGATACTGAATGCTCAGTACAGGCTTTTATACTCTCTGGTCTGACGACACCTGCTTAATTACATTAGATTGATTTCACATGTGCTTCAAGACGCGTATAAAAGAGGTGTTCCCCTAGCGTTCTGGTTAGACGCAGTGTTGAAGTTCCCTAGAAGGGGAACTGTACTTTCTCTGTGTAAATGAACATGAACCTTAAAATTACACTTCAAAAATTATAATTTTTTTACACCTTATTTTTGTTTCTCTTTTTTAAGGAAGAAAGAGGATAGAAAAAAAATACAAATAATACATATTAAATAAAATAAAAAATACAACAACACATCGGAACAGTTGATTGGTCACATATTGCAGGTATTTGTCCATTTTTTGTTTTAAAAAAAGTCATCCTCTCCATATTTTGAACGTTAGATATGAATCGTTAGATAAACCCATTCAGATTTTATAGGGGACTTCAAAAGATTCTTGAAGATAGTCTCAATCAGGGGCATTGCTAGACCCCACTTACTGGGGCATGTGCCACAGTACACAATACAGTTTTTCTTTAAGTGTATTAATTAAGAGTGGTCATCTCAGAATAAAGAGGTTATTCTCTGGGCAGGAACAGATTGTGCTATGGACTTAGTTTACAAAGAAATGTATTGAGATTATTTAAAGACTTGATATCTTATCTTTGGGAAATTGGCACCGAGCATATGCACATTGTAATAAATGTCTCAGCAAACAATTAATAATCCATTCAAATACATCTTTTTTTCAGGAGGGAAGTAACTGTGTTTGCTTTATTCCTACTGTTTTGAGTGAGGATCAGCATTGTTTATTAAGTAAGGAATTGTTTATGCATTGTAAATTCCTTATAAATAACACTTAAAGGCTGTTATTTTTAACAGAATAAAGGAAATAACAAATGAACAAAAGTGATTCAGCACAAATATTATATAAATTTTTAGATACAAAAATGAAACCAAACGACTGCATGAAATAAAAAATCTTTTCAAATAATTATACGAACGTGCAGTATACACATTGCTGAATACTAAGTGTCAAAATACATGTTTTCTACATACAACAAATTTGAAAACAACAACAACAGCAATAGCCTATATTTAAAAATATAACAATATAATAAAACCTTCCAGTGTTATTTAGAAGTTTAAAACTGAACTAGATTTTATTTTTTTAGAGATAATTTTACTAATTTACCAACAGCCTAAAAAATAGGAGACATTCTACCAGAAATATACATTTTCACTTATAAAAATGTGACAGGGCCTGAACTAAGTTTGTCATTTATAAAAAAAATCATACAAAAACAAGCATATAATCATATACAGTTCAATGAGAGAACGCATCCTTGATCACTTCAAAGACTTATGTATTTGTGATATTTAAAAAAATAATTATTTTAATAATCCAAGAATTTATCACTTTTTTTGATGTTAACCATTCTAAGAGATTTAATAAAAACATCAATTTCTATTTAAAAATGTGTAAAAAAGGCTGCGAATTCGAGAATTTTTGCATGTGAATAAAATATTTTCCATACAAAAGAAAAAAGGTAATAATGTATTTCTCTGGCATATCGGTTTTACTTTTATTGTAACAAATAATATCTTGTAGCTGAAAGGGGCTGGAAGAAGGAATGTAATTACCTATGTAAAGATATAAGCTATTCCAAAAGCTTTTTTGTGTTTTCACACTGAAAAAAATTTGCGAATTCTTTGCGAATCAGGGTTTCTTCTTCAGTTTTACAAACTATCAGAATATACTTTGCCAAAGCACTATTCACTGGATATATTTTATGAAGAACTTTAAAATTAACCTCTCTCGGGAATGCAGTATTTATGAGGTAATAGCCAGGCATGTTTCCAATCGATTAGATCAATGAAGGATGACCAGTAAATTTGCTTTTAGGAACATTATACTTTTTATTTAGAAAAATTCGTAGAATATTATTACATTTTTATTAAATACACTAATTCCATTTAAGTTCAGCTCTGGTTCTTAATTTATTCATTTTCTATTCGAATTAGTCTCTTTATTTATCTGGGGTCGCCACAGCGTAATGAACCGCCAACCATCACTGGGAAACATGCATACATACTCATTCACACACATACACTACGGCTAATTTAGCTTACCCAATTCACCTGTACCGCATGTCTTTGGACAGGGGGGGAAACCGGAGCACGCAGAGGAAACCCATGTAAACGCAGGGAAAACATGCAGACTCCACAGAGAAATGCCAACTGACCCAGTCAAGGCTTGAACCAACAACCTTCTTGCTGTGAGGCGGCAGCACTACCTACTGTGCCACCGCGTCACCCAGCTCCAGTTTTTTTAATAACATTTTCATTAAAAACTAAATGAGATTTTATAAGTTGAATTAGGCCTAAAGGAATTGCTATGCATCCTTTATCACTGTCAGCTTCTCCTCTTTCTGTTGATGTAAGTAGTTGTGTTGCACACATTTAATGTTAAACTCAGTGCAAATGTGACAGGACTGACAGAAACATGGGGACAATTGTAAATGTATGTGTATTATATATTTGTAGTACTTTTTTGTAGAATTGATTGATAATTTTATGTTTAATCAATTGATGTGAATGAAAACAATTTAAACTTGCTATTTCTGAAGTATTTTTTTCTTCTAAATAACAGTTTTTAGCCTAACAAAACTATTAAAGCAGTTGGTTCAATTGGGCTAAAGACAGAGGAGGACAACGTTTCTACAGTGTAAAGTGTTTTTAATAAAGAACAAAATTCTGAGAACCAAATTAATGACATAACTGCACGTAACATGGAATATTAGCATGCAAAAGTTAGTCAAATAAAGATTCAAACCCAAATCAATTACAGAATTATTACTGTTGTTAGACAGTGCTTGACGGAAATCGCGCACTGGACATTTAAGATGATCTAATATGGCGGCGGCACAGTGGTGTTGCTGTGGTTACCAGAGTCTGTGTCATTCTAGTAAATGCTAGAGGTAGCGTTTTCTGGACCACTAGTGTGGCCATCGTCATCCCCAGGGCACAAGCGGCCAACTTGGTGGTCATGAGAGCATAGTGGGTTGCTGTGCAAAGCTCATGCAATAATTCTGGAGAGGAACCGACCTCATGCAACTCTTGGCATGCAAGGTGGAGGTCACCTGGCCCACAGCAGTGTAGTCTTTGGATGAGAGACTCAGATAATCTAAGTGCTTTGGACAGGAATCTAGGCTGACCTTTCCAGGCGGTGGTGCCTTGCGGGCAAAGATTGACCAAACTAGCATGCTTCACCTGGGGAATCGCATTGTAACCCCTGGTAGCTCTGCCATTAAGGGTGGTGAGGGCAGGAGTGCATGAGGACTGAGCAGAAAAAGGTGCCCTTCGTTACTGCTATAGCACACTGTGCATCTCTGGTAAGAAGGGTGTGGGGGTCTTGGAGGGTTTGACTCTCTTCTTGGCCCTCATGTAACACTTGTCTAGTCTGTCCAGTGGTGGAACTGGAGGACCAGCCATGTTCGGTCCAACCAGCAAAGCAGCTGTGATAGCACAGCCAACATATCCGATTCCAGGTCCGAGACCTCACAACCACCGGAGGGGGGGACCGGGTTCGGACTTTCATCAGGATATGTAAGCCCACCCTTTGAAGCTGCGTCGGACACATCTGGTCCTCTGTGTCATCAAGTAAGACTGCGGCCATCTCTGGGGATGCACCGCCACACTCACTTGAAGCTTGGATGGAGCACACTATGGAGGAATGAGGGGTCTGCCGGCCCGAAGGTGACAGATGAGTCCCCACTGTGACCCTCAGGTCTGCCCGAGTGCTAACCGACTTAGCACTTGAGGTGGCACAGCCTAATACTAGAGCATGCTGCGACCTCATTTGCACAACAGTCATGCCCTTGCTGTGATGGCATGAAATGTCTGCAAGCACCGCCTCAACATGCTGAACCCCAGAGATGTGACACAATGCTCATGCACGTCATCTGGGGAGAGGAAATCACTGCACCCAGAAATGCACAGTCAGAATGAAATCTTTAAAAAGATGCATTGCTCGACCCTGTCTTGAGGGAATATGTTCTTTTATTTGAGACTGCTCTTTTAGCCACCAGTGAAATGCCCTGGAAATATACCCAGTTTAGCCACCGCTTTATGCGTTGTCATATGGTCTAGATGAAGTACTGCTTTCTTTATGGAAGACAGCTTAGTGTATGGTTCTCTTCAGTCTTTCATGAGGCTCTGAAGCAAAAAGTCTAACAGCTTGCTCCACATGTGCTGGTTATATACTCTACTAATTATTTATCACCAGCACCTGTGGGAAAGGCATTCATTGGCCCGTTTTCTTACTCTTCAGAGTGATTGGTCATCTAGCGAGCTCCCAAAGTGTCAGTACATACGACAGTTCCTACTGAAGGGGAACAGCTTGTGCTGTTGATGGAGCTCAGCAAGCATGTAGAGCGTTGTTAGTCCTGTCTTTGTCTTTTACAGACAGGAGTGCAGCATGTGAAGAAAAATAGAAATCACACACTTCAGCAACTACTGGAAACTGAGGATCAGGAATATCCTTCAAAGGCAGATGGATGGGTGCATGGACGGATGTCCTTACCAGGGGCATCACTAGACCCCATTTACAGGGGCACGTGCTCCAGTAAAAATGACCAGTGCTCCAGTTAATGTGTTTACAGTTTACTTTATATATAAGTATATCAATTAAGAGTGGTAATCCCAGAATAAAGATGTTATTCTCTATTTACAACCGAATCAATGCTTGCGAAAGTAATGTAGTTTAACTGAAAACAAACTGACACATACACACAGAAAACCATTCCCGTGTGCTTCACCCATTGCTCCTGCTCCTGGTGTGAATCCTAGTTGTTTAACACACATGGTAAAAAAACTTATACACTGCTTATATGTTGTGAAACGGGCACAACAGCCTTTGATTCAGAGGTGTCGGAACTGAGGTGTCTGTAAATTTTGAAAGTCGGTAAAGCTAATGTTTAAGTAATATGATGATGATCATATTTTGACTAAACATGCCTAATGTAAGATGATTTTTTGTATGAAGTACAAAGGACAGATGATAAGTCAGAGAGGTTAGACTTATTAACATTAATTCTTTACCATCAGAGTCAGGTCTTAGACAAAAGATGATTCTATACATTTTTGTTTTCTCTAGAATTATCATATGAAACTGAATTTCATGCAAAAGATTTCTTAGAAGATCTTGTTTTACTTTAGTTGTGTCTTAACACTGGATTGATTTCTGTTATTTATTTAGAATAATAATTGTATAATAATACTTTAATAATAATAAAACTTTAAAATAATAACAACACTTACATTCATTCATTCATTCATTCATTCATTCATTCATTCATTCATTCAGCTTAGTCCCTTATTTATCAGGGGTTGCCACAGCTGAATGAACCACCAACTAATCCAGCATTTGTTTTATGCAGTAGATGCTTTTCCACCTGCAACCCAGCACTAGGTAACGCCCATTCACACTCACATTCACACAAACACACTATGATCAATTTAGTTTATCTAGTTCACCTACAGCGCATGTTTTTTGACTGTGGGGAAAACCGGAGCACCGAGAGAAAATCCAGGTGAACATGAGGAAAACATGCAAACTCCACACAGAAACATCAACTGATCCAGCTACGACTCCAACCAGCAACCTTCTTGCTGTGAGGTGACACTGAGTCACAGTGCTGCCTACCTTTATTTATTTATAATATTATATTTTTAATTTGTAATATTCCATAGTTATTTATGTAAGGACAAACAAAGGGATATTGGAGAAAGTGTGTGCGGTTGAGGGGGCCCATGCCCCAGTAGAGCTTTATGTCAAGCAACACCCTTAGTTTCCATCATTTTAGGTAGTTATCGTCTCACTGATGTATGCTCAGCTTAATAAGATCCAAAAGTTTGAGTTCATTTAATTTTTAATCACCTGTTTCTAAATGGTCTTGCTCATAAAGTGAGGGGGACATATTCAGCTCATGATCACCACAGCAAACTCATTTCATTTAATCTATTGGCAAGATAAATCTTAGACTAATTTGTCAAAACATAGCTGTATAATATTACAGTATACTTCAATCAATCTAATAAAACATTTAATTGAGTGTTATTTTTTCTTTTAGTGAAACATGAACTCTACAAACCATTTACAACATGGTATATGATTTGGATTTACAAAACAGATAATTTTAAAAAAGATTACATAGAAAAAAATAATAAAAAAATAGGCCTAATGATATTTTAAAAATGGCCACCGTCAATGACGTGTTCTCGCCCCGGAAATTGGCGGTTTCGCTCAAACGTTAATGACACATACCACCTGCGGCTTGTAACTGCAGCTTAAAACAATTGACCTTAACTAAAAAATATAGATGAAAAGAGAAAATACTCTTGCAGTTTAATTCAAGAGGCTGTAAGTGAAATACAGGGGATATCTTTCCAGTTCAAAGGTAAGAAATTAGCAAGCTTATTTAATTTTGTCTAGATAAGTTCAAAAGTGTGTCATATATAGGCTATTTACATTCATGTGGTACACACAAGCCAAGCCAGCATGACTCTCTCTTATTGATAATGTTTTGAAGGGTGTTAAAATAATAAACGGAAGGCTAATTAAATTTAGACAATGTTTATTATTGAACTAACCATTTCAGTTAATATAACACATATTACGTTTACTTGGAAAGTGAAAAGCAGTCAAGTACTGCATGAGCTAGCGCCATCTAGTGGTTGATATTGTGTGGAACTACTATTTCTTGTTTAATGGTGTGCTCGTGAACACATTCTGCTCTGGTCATACTCACAGCTATATTTTTTTGGCGAGAGATAAATTATTATATTGCGTTATATGCATGTTCTCATCAACAACATTTCCAGCATTACCTGAAAGCTTCAACATACTAAAAAGGCCAATATATGAATACTAAGATAATTCACACACTTGAAGGCAAAGTTCACCCATGAATTAAAAATCTGTTCTTAGATTAGGATGAACTATCTTTTGAAATAATGTCAAGCTTTAGTCTTGACTCTGCATTGCGTTTGCATTTTGCTCATTCTTTAAATTGCAGCTTTGTTTCATCTATTTGTGTTTTGTGCTGCTGACCTGAAGGTGTAATCTGTGACGCTGCTGTTGAGAACGGCCGTGCGAGATCCACTACCATCAGCTGGCACCAGAGACACTCGAACCTGACTGATCGCAGCATGACGTCCAACATGCACCAACCACCGCAGCCAAACCTGAGAGGACGACACGTTCACTACCTCCAGCTGATCCACCTGACGAGGCCCTGAGGAGGTAGGAGAACAGGAGAGGAACAGCCTGTGAACCAATTCTCAACATAAAAATAATAACACAATTTAAAACATCAATTTAAAATTAAAAAAAGAAAATAGGAAAAATGAAAAAAAGAAATAGGGCCGCACATTTGATAGAAATAAATTCGATGTTGCACTGTAATGTATGAATGCACGTTTAAGGGGGCTTTCACACTGTTCAATCATCAGCATGTAAAAACATTGAGATATTGTTTTTCTTTAGTATATATTGTGATATGAATACAACTTTAGCAAATAATTTGAATAGCTTTATTAGGAAATCATTCACTGTAATGATTTGGGTGATTTTGTATGGGGTACATCCAAAAATATAATAAACTAATTACAAGCATAAATGGAATAAAGCAAATAGAAAAAACGTGTTTTGGGTACACAATACTGAACAGTATTCAGGTACAGAAATGACATTATAAAATGTAAAATAACACTGCAAAGTCTTCACTGAATAATTAAGATAAATACAGTTTATCCTCATGAAAGCTTCAAGTTAGGGCTGCGCAGATCTGATAACATGATCAAAAATCGGGCCTGATCACGCCGTTTCAGACTCAATCGGAATCGAATGTTACCTCATGATCAAGACTTGAATATATATTTATACTTTTTAAGCACATCTATGAGCACAGGGTTAGACCTCTTTCTTTATTTCACACAGAAACAGCAACGCGTGCGGCATGACATCACTTTGTTGCAGAGAAGATATTGGTTAAATGCTGACAAAGTAGAACACGGAAGCAGCTTGAAGCGGAAAGCCTGAGATGTCTACGGTCTAGAAGTATTGAAAAGTTGACGCAAGCTGTGAGATATTTACATTTGGGATTGCCTGCCGGGTATTTTAAGTTGAGGTGCTGTTTGTTTTTATATTAGATTTTTTATATTTACTATTGCACTAAAGTCCCAAAGTGAAGAATTGATGTTATTTATTAGTTGATTGTTCAAGCGACCTCACAGAAGTGCTCTGTTTGTTAACAGAGTTGTTAAATGTTAAAATAAGGTGAATTAAAAAATAAGAAACATCCTGGATCTGTTTCTTCGCTCTTTTTATTCTTTTTTTTATGTGTTACATATAAAATCCGCATATACTCAATATATATCCGCAGATACACAAAATCAAATGACTCAGACTCTGATCTGATTGGGACATCCCTACTACAAATGTTATAATTTCTTGTGCCTGAATGCTTTAAACTTGCTTGAATTACTAGTCACATGCCTCAAAAACACATACAAATTATAAACTCAATCTATTATGGTTAAACTCTAGTGACTCCACAAATGTTTTAAACTGTTGTGCCTGTTCCACTTAATCCGGACTCGACATTGCACATACAGAAATGTGAATATTGTAGATTTACACATTGCAGTGGTAATGCTGAAAATATATTGTGCACACTAGTACTGGAAAATTAAACCTGAGACCACCTTGAGGCGGTGGTGTGAGTTTGTTTGCGAAAGGAACTGTGGGACTATTGTAAATGTGAAATAACCTTGAACTCCACACTTGTGCACACTTGTTCAGGAAGCACCATGTGCATGCATTTTATACTGCATTCCAGACCACTTAGAATTTTCCCTGCATGTCCTGCTTTGGATTTGAGTAAGAGAGATTGTACAATACACAAGTATAGTGAGTCCATCTGAGCAACTTAATAGTAGCATAAAGCAGCTTTAATGCAACACAAATACAGTGTGCAGATGCAAGTTTCATACAGTGTGCTGCGCATAATTTCACAAAATAAAAAAACAAAAGTCAACAATATATATTGACATGTGCTCAGCTGTTTTCTTTTATTATCTAGTACCTGTAGATAATCTCATTTCTAGTACATGATTGTGATGATGCAACAAATTGTAACAAAATAAGTCTGACACCAGACCAACAATAGGTTGTTTGGAACCACGTGGCTCTGGTGACGCATGAAATTCAGATGGAGAGCATGAAGTAAAAAACTGAATGAAAGTCCACAGAGGAAAGTCCATATTTTTGCGATTTATACCATATTTCAAAGGAGATATAAATAGAAAATAACCCCATATGTTGGGCATGATCCTTATATTCTTGTATCACGAAGTGGGCCGAGTTAACTAAAATATATTTGCCTGTCATCGAGACGGTAGACAGTGTATAATCTATTACCTATACATGAAAAAATACAAATGTTATGGTAAATACTATAGTGCTTGGAAGCATACTATAGATAAATACTTGAATTAAACTGTCGTATTAATTATATTGTGGCTGTGGTACAACACAATTGTAATAAATTCAATAGGTCTCAGTTTTCTATGCTATAATTATACATCATCACAATGCACCACAGCTTTATTACAGTTTACTATGCTACAGTATTCTGTGGCATTCATTAACAAAGAGTTATACACATTATACACTTTGTTATGTGGTTTAAAAACATGTTTATTTTAAATTACTATAGTTTTTCCCCATGCGGATATCTTACATCATGAAATAACAGATGAAAGCATACAAAAGCGTGGACGCATAGTCTACATTATTATTTACTTTTTTTGTAAGGGGGAAAAGTGCTCTACAATAATAACAGTTTTGTTACAAGTGTTGTTTATTCGGCTAAAACACCAGTAAAGACTTGGATTATTGCAAAACAAGCCAGAGATTTCATTGCAGCGATTACAAGGCAGGGTACGTTATTTATATTCTCCTGGATTTCGTATAAGTGTGGTGGTTTTCTTATATATTAACATTTATACACATAGCTAGGCCTGTATATAAGCTTTATTGGTGCTGTCAAACGAACTATCGCGTTCAAAAAAAAGTTTGTACACGTATGTATTGAAAAATGTTTATTAAATGCTGCCTTCTTCCATTTTTCAGCCAGTTTCTCACCTTTACGAGCAAAACTTTTTGGAAGTCTATAAAAGCTGTTCATTGTTTCTTAATTTGGCTGATTTAAACAATTATAAACAACATAAACAGGAACATTTTGATGTTCTGATAACGATTCCTATGTTGAAGAATCACTTCCTGCCCTTCATCTGAATTTTGAGCATCATCAATGACGTCATGTGAAAACATCTTATGTAGAGTGCCAGAAAATGTATCTGAAAATCCCCTAGATATGTAGTTTTGATATTAGATGAAATGTTACATCACAGTTCAGACCACAGTCATTACTGTAGCAATGTAAAAAAAGATTGCAGAATATGACACCACGTGGTTGAACTAGGTATTGCACTCCCAGTTCAAAACACTTTTTTCACTCAGCCCCTCCTATGATGACTCTATATGCAAGTGCAGACTGATGACGCCAACAATAGCATGCCTGACTAAATAAAGCCAAAATCGTGTTTTAGCTAAAAGCAGCAACATGCGATAGAAGGAATAGTTTCCATGTTAAAAGGAGTTTTTGTCCTAATAAACACCTGAAATTTCTATTTTAGAGACGGCTTCTATTTCTCGCAGCTGAACAACAGGATAAACTGTGACAATGATCCCCTCAGGTACACCTCCACAGTCCTGTAACTTGCGGAACTGTGAAACAGAACTGTGATTATTATTATTATTATTACTATTATTATTATTATTATTATTATTATTATTAAATTAATCTACATTTTCATATATTTTATTATCTGTGTACAACTGAAAGAAAAAATTTAGGCTACATTTGTGTTAGTTCACTATTAGAACTATAATTAAACATTAAACGAAAATCAAATATTGAAACAGGATGACACACACAATTTGCAGAAGAAAAATTGATAGCTCTTACTAGTCCGGATAAGAGCGAAAGCTGGCTGGCTTTTGTCAATGCTGTTGACGGAGTAGGTCGAGATGTTGTAAAGCTGTCCGGGGTTCAGACCCTGCAACACATAGGTGGAATGCTTTTTCTCCAGGAAGTCTGTCTTTCTTGGTACACGGCCAACAGGAGCAAAGGCCACAGCAAAGCCACTGATCAAATTCTGAGTGACATCTGACTGATCCCAGCGTAGCTCCACTTCATTTTCTTCTACCCGCAACACATTTAGGCCAGATGGAGGCAACAGATCTGAGAACAGTTAAAGTATTTCAAATGATGGATGCCATCTAAACTGCTGCATCTCAAAACAGTACTCCTATACTGCACTTTTGATATTTTGTCCCTCACTGGACAAACTCAATTCAAATCTTGCAGTTTCTGCTAATGAATCAGATGTGTTGAATGAGGATGACATCCAAAATATGCAGTGATTGGGGCCTACAGAACAGGTTAAAAAAATTACTTATTAAAGATACAGTTGAAGTCAGAATTATTATCCGCTCTTTTATTTTCTTTTTTATTTTCTTTTTTAAATATTTTCCAAATGATGTTTAACAGAGCAAGGAAATTTTCACAGTATGTCTGATAATAGTTTATCTTTTAGTGAAAGTCTTATTTGTTTTTATTTCAGCTAGAATAAAAGCAGTTTTATTTTATTTTTTTACTATTTTAAGGTCAAAATTATTAGCCCCTTTAAGCTATTTTTTTTCGATAGTCTACAGAACAAACCATCATTATACAATAACCTGCCTAATTTCTCTAACCTGCCTAGTTAACCTAATTAACCTAATTAAGTGTTCAAATGTCACTTTAAGCTGTATAGAAGTGTCTTGAAAAATATTTAGTAAAATATTATTTACTGTCATCATGGCAAAGATAAACTAAATTAGTTTTTAGAAATGAGTTATTTAAACTATTAAGTTAAGAAATGTGTTGAAAAAAATCTCTCCATTAAACAGAAATTGGGGGGAAAATTAAACAGGGGGGCTAATAATTTTGACTTCAACTATTATTAATGATTGCATAATGATTACAATAAGCTATAGCAGCTAAAATAATTAATTGTGAGCCTTAGACAAGATTTACACAACACAGTTTTTTTTATGAAAAATCTTTTATGCATTTTGACAGTTCATATATAAAAATACAAACCTTTCAAAACATTTGGTTTTAGAGTACATGTTTGTTTTTTTATGAAAATGGTATATCACTTCATATAAACTATAAAATGTGATTTTTTTTGTGGATTACATGTTTAGTGTTAGTATGTGCAAGTTCTTGACAGATGATTTGTGTTGCTTTAAAAAGTGACATTGACTACATTTACATTGACATCAGCAATCAAATTATTTGGCTTAATCTGAACAATACAATAATCTTATGAAGGTGTTTACATGAGTAACTTTTTGAATGTTCCTTTCATGATCCTGTTTTACATGTTATAGCACATAGATCGATTGACGTCATTACGTCACCACACTGTCCACATTTCATCTGGAGTTTCATGTTACTTCGGCTGTTTCAGTTTTAATTTGTCAACTTTAACTGCAGCTTTGCATTTTTACTTTTATTCAGGAACATTTTATGCATGCCCCCTGTGACAAATGAGATATTGGATGTGAGTATGAACTGCTGGAAGAGTTTAATGAGAATTTAATGGAGATTTTAAGAATTTAATTAAGAATTAATTAAGAATTTAATTAAGAATTTAATGAAATTTGATACCACACACCGTATGGAAAAAAAAAACCTCTGCATTTCGCGATGCAGGTGTCTGTGGTCCTTCACTGATGCAGAGGATAGTGTCAAACTGCTGTGTGTGTATGGAATATCTTGTCCCCAAATGCGGCGAAAATCCTACACAATGGTAGTTTAATGTGTGTATATCTCTGTACTGCACTTTAATAATGCAAACTAAAATCGGCCTACTCCACATGTCTTAATCTGATTTCTGTTTAGTTTAATTACACAACCTTAATCAGATTAAATTAATCAAAAATCTCTGTTTACATGGTAGACTCTTAATCAGAGTATTGTCTTAATTGTATTAAAATCGGATTATTGGTGTCCATGTAAACATACTCATTGTCAAGTGACTGGGCTGACATGCATAAAATATAAAGTGACTTGCATCTCTTGTTATTCTGAAACTTATTTCAGGGTTCATTAATATTTTGCTGATTCATTTGATATTATGGACTCTCAGTTTCTGTAAGTTATTATTATGATTTTTTAAACCAGAAGACCTACTGCCTACATGGGTTCATTCAGTACAGTAGAATTTTAGACAGAGGGGAGCCTGTGAATAAAAAAATAGTTGACAACTTTTGCTCTTTACTATGATAAGAAATTCTCATACCAAAGAAAAGTATGCATTTTAAGCGAAGTAATTCCCATATTTCTACTTAATTAATTACTTCCCTGGAAGCAATTTACCAAATCACATTGCCAATACAAACATACAAACTCTGTTCTATCTTAATATCTGGTTTCTTTCTAAATAGCCTCCACTTAAATGAAATGAATGAATATGGGTTGATTTTGAATAATGAAAGATCAGGAGCTGACCTCTCTCACAGTCTCTCCCTGTGTGGCCCACCCTGCAGGCACAGCTGTAGTTCTCCCTCCTATCACTCCGACAGACACCTCGGTTCCCACATGGCTGCAGTACACAGGGGTTCTCCACTAGACGGCAACAGAGGACCAACCGAGACCTTATATTAAAGCACAATGTCTGACAAATGTGCAGAACTAAGTGAATTACTTTTGGACTTAGTCAGCTTTTACCAATTTATTGAGAAAAGTAATCTTTCAAGCTTTAGGAATACAAAACAACCCTGCCAATATATATATATATATATATATATATATATATATATATATATATATATATATATATATATATATATATATATATATATATATATATATATATATATGTATGTATGTATGTATATATATATATATATATATATATATATATATATATATATATATATATATATATATATATATATATATATATATATGTATATATATATATATATATATATATATATATATATATATATGTATATATATATATATATATATATATGTATATATATATATATATATATATATATATATATATATATATATATATATATATATATATATATATGTATATATATATATATATATATATATATATATATATATATATATATATATATGTATATATATAAATTACATTAACCATTACATTAAATATTGTGTAGCATTTATGTATTCATTATTAACTATATTTTAACCAAAATGTTAATCATATCCTTATATGAAGTCTAAATATGCATTTTCAAACTTGTAATTTATTGTTTTCAGGAAGAAAATATTATAGTTAACATACATGTCTGGCAGCGGTCTCCAATGTAACCCTCTTTACACACACACAGGTGGTTCCTCCTGTAGCCTCGACATATACCTCCATTTAAGCAGGGATTTGGCTCACATCCATCCTGTTCTAAAAAAAATAAAAGAAAACATCTGTATAATAAGATGGGAAATCCTTCAATCGAATAGTGTAAATGGTGAAAAATAAGATCAGAATTGAGTCAGAATCAATCGAAAAGCAAATCTGATTCAAAGTCAGATCTGACAGTGAAAGTCAAAGTGATCTGAGTCAAAATGCCAATGCAAATGTTAGTAAAAGCTAGAAATGGAATAATAAATCAACAAAACAGATTTGCTTATGATATATTTTTTAGGGTACACATGTGATCTAAAGCACAATCTTGTGTTTTCCCCTTTAAAGCCCATAGTACTCTTTAGCTTTTAAACACTCACTAGAGTATGTGCATGTGAAACATTTAGAAGAGTCATCGCAACTAAACATATGCCGTGGGCCCTATCATACATCTGGCTCAATAAGGTGCTAGACGTGTTTGGCGTGATTTGTTGCTTTTTTAAGACCAGCGCAACCCTAATTTTCATATTTTGCGTCACATTGTTTAAATAGCAAATTAATTTGCGCCACTTTGTGGACTCATGGGTGTGCCGGTCTAAAAAGGAGATGTCTTAAGGTGCATTGTCCTTGCGTTGCTATTTGAGGAATTGAAATAGAATGCGCCATTGACCAAGTTAAACCTGGTCCAAAGTCCAGTGCAGAGCACTTTAGTTATGTGCCTATGCAGGTTAAAACACTTAATACACACAGGATGTACATCAATACACAAATATCTCTACAAATGAAATTAAATAAAGGAATAAAATGTAAAAAAAATAATTATTTACTACATAGATATAAAAAACACAACTGTCATGCCTTCTCCATGTCGGGGGACTTTTTTCAATTTATTCATGACAATTTGCATTTTTATCATATTGTTATTATTATTAGCAGTGTTATTTAATATATGCATCTTTATATTTCTTTTAATAAAAACAAGTTTAGATTTGTCCACTATTGGGGTTTCAGGCCAACTGAGAAAAAAGCAAACTCGCCAACGTGCAGAGGATCTCTTTTCTCGGGTTGGAGCTGGACCCTGTCACCATGACTGCGGCCCTCTTTGGAGAGCACGCTCAGCTAATGCTGAACTGTCTGAGACAGTTCGATAGGAAAATAGTTGTCCCCTGAAATCTTTTCAAAGGTTCCTGGGGCATATGCCATCCACAGCCGCTGTAAAGCTGCTTGGATTACTCCATATGAGACCACTTCAGCACTGGTTTCACGATCGAGTCCCCAGACGCGCATGGCATGTGGGCACACACCGGGTGACTCTCACTGTGCTGTGCCCCCTTAGCCCTTGGAATGACCCCTCATTCTTACAGGCCGGAGTGCCTCTAGGACAGGCATCCAGACATATTGTCGTTTTGACAGATGTTTCCAGCGCAGGGGTCCTGTGTTGTGGGCATGCAGCTGCGGGCCTTTGGAAAGGAACCCAGTTGCATTGGCAAATCAATCGCCGAGAGCTGTTGGCAGTGTTTCTCGCTTTCCGCCGTTTTTCACTGGTGCTGGAGTGACAGCAAGTGCTGGTCAGGACAGACAGCATGACGGCGGTGGCATATATCAACCTTTGGGAGGTATCCGCTCTCGCCGCATGTCTCAGCTTGCCCGTTGTCTGCTCCTCTGGAGTCATATGCGGCTGAAATCGTTGCGCACCATTCATATTCCGGGCGAGCTCAACCGTGTAGCCGATGCCCTCTAACAGCAGCCTTTATGTCCAGGAGAGTGGAGACTCTACCCTGAGTCTGTCCAGTTGATATGGGCGCGATTCGGAGAAGCCCAAATTGATCTGTTTTCTTCCCCTAAGAACGCTCATTGACAATGGTTTTTCCCTGACCGAGGGCTCCCTCGGCATGGATGCACTGGCCCACAGCTGGCCTCGAGCCATGTGCAAATATGCGTTTTCTCCAGTGTGCCTGCTCTCGCAGTTACTGTGCAAGGTCAGGGAGGATGAGGAGCAGGTCTTGCTAGTTGTGCCTCTCTGGCCCAACCAGACCTGGATTTCAGAACTCTCCCTCCTCGCAACACCCCCTCCCCCTGGCAGATGCCTTTGAGAGAGGACCTTCTCTCTCAGGGACAGGGCAATAAGTCGAGGAGCAGATCCTGTCTCAAAGGGATCTGCTCTCTCAGGGACAGGGCATCACCTGGCACCCTCGTCCAGATCTTTGAAACCTCCAAGTGTGGTCCTTAGATGCGAAGAATACTTAAGTAACCTACCGATGGCGGTGGCTAATACCATCACTCAGGCTAGTGCCCCCTCTACAAGGCGCGCCTACACCCTGAAGTGGAGTCTATTCACTGAGTGGTGCGCTTCTCGCAGAGAAGACCCCAGAACTTGACAGATAAGTGTTGTGCTTTCTTTCGTTCAGGATAAGCTGGAGAGCAAGCTGTTGCCCTCCACACTGAAAGTTTACGTGGCGGCCATCTCCGCTCACCATGATGCGGTGGCTGGCAGCACTGTGGGAAGGCATTACCTCATCATCCGGTTCCTCAGAGATGCTAGGTGATTATTTCTCAGCGGAGAAGTCAGGCGCTGGCACATTATGTTGTTATTATGCCCGCTGGTCAGCCCAAGTGTTGGGTATAGGTGCCCGCTATGTGCAATCGGTAACACTTTAGAATAACTATCCGTTATAACTAGTTAATAGACCATTAATAAACTGGTAGTTAACAAGTTATAAATGACTTGTTAAATTAAAGTTAAAGGTTTGTTAATTATTTATAACTGTGCCTTATAGATTGCTAATAGATAACTTACAAGCTGTTAGTTAACAAGTTGTAAAAGACTTCTTAACTGTATTTTAATGATTTATAACTATACCTAATACATTAGTAATAGATCATGAACAAGCGGTTAGTAAATAACTTAATAAAGACTTGTTAAGTAGCAGTTAATAGTGTATATATGTTATTGGGATGTTATTCTAAAGTTGTGGCTAGTTTTCATTTATTAACTGTTAGTAAATGAGGAATAGTTGCAACTTTAGAATAACGTCCCAATACCATGCTTAAGCTAATAACTAACGCTTAACTAATATATTTACTCACACTTTACAGATCAGTTGTTCATCGTTTGTTAACCATCTACTAATACCAGTGAAACTTTGTAGAACAGCAAATGGATGGAACAAGTTCAAGCTACAGAAATTTGATGTGATAATTAAAATATAAAATGTTTGTATCTTAACCTTGTTCCACTTATAGGCTTTTCTGTGTGCTGTGTTTTACCAAAGAAACTCCACAGATGAAATGTTGAACATTGTGTTTAATGTATAGAAACACACATAATGAACCATCACATGGCAGTACAGGAGTATACAAGAATACAAACCCATGAAGTGCTAAACATGAAAACAAAATAAATAAATAATTTTCTTAAAGTTCTACAAAGTTTCACTGGTGTTATTATATGGTGAACAACTGATCTGTAAAGTGTGAGTAAATATATTAGTTAAGCGTTTGTTATTATCTTACGTATGTTATGGGGACGTTATTCTAAAGTTGCAACTATTTCTCATTTACTAACAGTAATTAAATTAAAAACGGCTGCAACTTTAGAATAACGTCCCAATAACATATATACACTATTAACTGATACTTAACAAGTCTTATTAAGTTATTTACTAAGCGCTTGTTCATGATCTATTACTAATTTATTAGGTATAGTTATAAATCATTAAAATACAGTTAAGAAGTCATTTACGACTTGTTAACTAACAGCTTGTAAGTTATCTATTAGCCATCTATAAGGCACAGTTATAAATAGTTAACAAACCTTTAACTTTTATTTAATAAGTCATTTATAACTTGTTAACTACCAGTTTATTAATGGTCTACTAATTAGTTATAACGGATAGTTATTCTAAAGTGTTACCGTGCAATCCCTGCTGGCGATCCCATATGTTTATTCTGCCACGATGCAGTCACCCTTCTCAGGCGGACCCGTGTCTTCCCTCACCACTAACCATCTTATTCTCATATATGTACTCCCCCTTTTCAGGACTAGGTATGTGCCTTTTGCCACTAGGTCTCTTCACTTGGGCAGCAGGTGGCTTTTGCAGCGTCCTCTCTATTGGTACTGCACACTTTTCCAATGTACTGTCACATTTAATTCCTAAAAATTACCTAGATGCATTGCGACTCGCAAAAAACTATCTAAATCCGTAAAGCTTCTGTTGAAGTGGGATAAGTAAGGGCCAGGGAACACGATGGAAGGCCGCGCCTCTGGTGATGTAGGTCTGGTGATCTGCTTGCCATAACCTCTCATTGGTGGCAAGGTAAGGTTCAATCCTTGTGGCGTTTTCCATACATTTCCCCACAAATGATATGCCACACATTTTGAATCATCCAACAAACATCCAACAGCTCAGAAATCTTTTACAACTCACATGGAGCTCGTTGGAATGTTTTTTTTTTCTTTTTTTGAGAATGTAAGTTTTACCACAACATTGACTCAGCAGAAATGGTACATTGCAAATGGATGTGTATTTACATTACAATCAGTTGAAACCCAAGAGCTACACTCAGCTGAACAGCATTTAGTCATTTAAGTGACTTTTAAACTGGCTACTCCAGTGATTTAGTTCAATTTAAAAGGTTGTCCAATATATGATAACAACTCTATTAGGGTTTATTTAAACTTGTATTTATTTAAAATCACGTTATGCATAGATCTGTTTTAATTTTGACACATATTACCCCATGTAAATCAGTGACAGAAAAGGCAAATTAAGCCCACAAGTTAAAGACATAATTCCAAAACAATTAAGACATTTCTGATTTTACCCATCTCACAGTCTTGTCCAGCATAGCCCTCTTGGCAGTGGCAAAAGTAAGAGCCAGGCTGATCCTCACATGTACTTCCATGTTTACATGGCTCAGAAAGGCACTCATCCATATCTGTGAAAACATAGATACAGTATATAAACTCAAGCCAGTTTTGTAAACCAAAATCTATAGTATCTAATTGTCAGTATAACAAAAGATAATGAGGTTGGTAACCTATAGCACATGTAGGAATAATCAAGTGTCCTGTATGTATTTTATGTAAACAAAGGTCACACACCCTGTTAGGATCTATAAGTACAATTAAAGTATGAATGTTGACCTGTGCTAGGCAACACATACCTACATTAAAATATTTGTGTGACCACTGTGGATATGAGACTGACAGCTTGATCAGTGCAGAATGTGCTTTCACATAAGTCAGTTATATGCTGTTGGCACTTATTATCAAAAGATTGCTGAATTAATAAGTATGTGCAAGTACCTGTCTGACAGCGCTGACCGGTGAAACCCTCTTCACATTCACAAAGGTAAGAGGCCACACGATCACGACAAGTTCCTCCATTCATGCATGGCTGAGACAAACACTCGTTGATCTCTGATGAAAAAGAGATGATGCGAGTCATTAACATACAAATCACATCTTTGAAGAGATCAATAATGGTAAATTTGTAGTTTTGTTGCTTTTTGGCCCAATTGGTAAAGCCCAATAGAGACTAAGATAAAATCCCATTCAGATTTGTTTTCCACTTTCCAATGCTTTCAATGATCTCATTATAAAAACAAATGAATAATTACATACTGTATATAAATTAATTGAATAGTATTTTTAAAAAATAGTTTTTCTTTTTAAATAGTGTTTGTTTCTTTTCCATGTATACTCACAGAAATACAGGAACAAAAAGCTCTCATGGGGTAATACCCTGTCAAAATTTTACCTAAAATGATGATACTGCATAAATATCAGCCACGTATGATTATTCCTGGAAATGTAAAGAAAATTGCAAAGCAGGTAATGGTTATGATTATAAGATTAATGGTTAGATACAGATAAGAGGTTTGCACTAACTAGGCTATATGTTGCGTGTTGTTTTTGAACCCAAATAAGGACTAAATGTATGCTGTGTGTAGTTTGTATGTAATTGGTAACATCAGAGACTGTAAGGGTCTGTATGTGTTTATATATGTTGCATTTATTTATTTATTTTATATAGTTGCAGTAGGCTATTTCGCATCATTGATCTGTAGTTATAATCAAATCATGTTCATAGAAAGGTTAGTAATGAACCTTTATACACAAGTATTTATGTGAATTAAGCATCTGTTTTGTGAGAAGTGCTTCTCATACGATATGTGAACAACCCCTACAACTTTGACATTTCCTAGAGCGAGAATGACGTTGACTGAAACTTTCTGTTGTTCCATTGGTACCCTTTTGGCAGTGGAAACTTAAGCCTGATAAAGGTTTTAAAGGGAATTTTCACCCTATAAACTTCCATTCATATGCAAGAGAATGCCGCAGACCGGAAATGACAAGTTTGCGACAAGAATATGCATTCGCTGTGTTCGAAAGTTCAAATTTGGTAAACTTTGATCTGCGAAACCACATTACGTGATTGCGTGAGACCTACAGAGGCTCAAAACTGGACCCCTCTATACAGAAATTTAAAATATGGAGCAATCGCTTGCTTTTATCAAGTCTAATCATTTTGTGTTATCCCACCCCTGCTCGCTGCAGAGCCAATTGAGCAGAGCTGAGCTCCAGCGAGGGGGAGCATGAGCTCTCGCTCTGCCTCCTGTAAACTGTTTTAATGCGTACACTAACCCCACCCCTAACCCTACCCCCAGTGACATCACTCATAGAAGAAGTTCAAAAAAGGTGGAGCTCAAGCTCAAGCTCCCCCTTGCTGGAGCTCAGCTCGCCCAAATGGCTCTGCAGCGAGCACCACTTGGCTTTTTTGCAGTGCCGAATTCTACAGTGAACTCTAGCCAAACACAAACTCTAGTGACCGCAACTTTCCATAGATAATCTTAATGCAATGATTATGATGGGATTTTGGCGATATTGTGATAAAAAGTTTCCTTATGTAAATGTGTTAATCATTCAATCGAAATAATGTGATTAAGCTCATAATGGCAGTAAGCATAATTGTATTAACATTTACTACACATTAACATTTATTGCCCTTTAGACCAAAGTGTGCATGTGCGTGTTATGGTGAAAATACCGTGTGCAGCTTGTGAAATGCTTCCTTAATGCAAGGAATACAATCATACAAAACTGTTTTAATTAGATGTAAATTAATAAAAAATGTGGGGTAACACTTTACAATAAGGTTCATTAGTTAATGCATTTACTAACATGAACTAATCATGAACAACACATGTACAGCATTTATTAATCATAATTGAACATTTACTAATGCATTATTAACATCCAAGTCCATGCTTGTTAACATTAGTTAATGCACCATGAGTTAACATGAACTAACAATGAACCACTGTATTTTCATTAGTTAACGTTAACTAATATGAACAAATACAGTAGTAAATGCATTGTTCATTGTTTGTTCATGTTAGTAAATGCATTAATTATTAACATTAACTAATGAACCTTATTGTAAAGTGTGACCAAATGGGGTCAGTAAGACAATGACTCTTTGTAAATCTATCATTTGTGTTGTAAAGTGAGGTATTTGAATAATGGGTGTAAGACACATAATGACCAAAATTTTTAGGGATTAATATGAATAATAGAAATTGCATGTAAACAAGATTAAATACTTTAAAAAAAAATTAACATATCGTGAATAAGCCTGATTTTCTGAAATAACTGCATTATTTGTGCCTATGTAAACATCGTCAATTATCGTCATACCTAAAGGATTCATATCGGTACCTTAAAAGTAAATTTTTATTACCTGAAGGGTACTGGCCCAGTGACAGCGTTTCTATCATTATTTCTAAAAGTTCTCATGATGAAATGAAATAGCCATTTAAAACATTCTTTCTGAAAATACAAGAATAAAACAAAAGGGGGATAACAAACTCTTCACCATCCTCACTGCAGCAAGAAAGCTGACCAAGGCATTTGGATCCCTCCTTGTCTTACTGTGTACATGGCCTGTTTATTTGATGCAATACAGATGATGTAGTAGCTCACGTTGCCAGAGCAGCATCATGCTTTATGTCCCAAGAAGAAACCGCAGAATTTTGTGTTTAAGAGCTCTGTACTGTGTACTAAGGCCTGACTACTTTATGTTAGCACCCTGACACACTACACAAACTTTATGTTGGTTTCAAACTACAATTTGTTTTAGAGTGTTTTTACTCGTTTGACATTTAGTAAGCTCATCAGCTCTTCTTCCCAGCATTCCAAACCAGCCAACCATTTTGGAATGTTGGTTTCAGGGTGGAAAGGTCTTAGGCAAACTTTGAACAACAAGGGTTTTGAATATACAGTAAGTCTACACTAACCTTCACAGACTGGAGGCTGGCTCCAGGACCCCTGGCTGCTGCAGATGATCTGGGTGGCCCTAGTGAGGGGAGTGTAGCCTGGGTGGCATGAATACAGAGCCATGGAGCCTGGAGTAGTGGAGGAATACTGTACCTCTGCATGCTTGGCTTTCACAGGGGGGCCACAGTCTAGACCTGCACCATACAAAGAGGACAAAAATGATGTACATGAATAAGATTTGAAAAATTTCTTAAACCTTAACTATATAATAATACTAGCAATGCTAAATACATGCAAATACAGCTTTTGAAGTGAATCAGGGTTAAGCAAGTCTACTATTTATGAAAGAAAACAATAAATATGACAAATAATAATATTTATTATAATTTTTATAAAGATTAAATTAGTATTAGATTTATTCGAATAAATACTAGATTGTTTAAACTATTTACCATTTAAAAATAGATTAGAACTTAGCCAATCTCTGAGAAAAAAAAATGTACTTAAGATAAAAATTGAATGGCCTGTTTTTATTAAGTGGTAGAGTACGGTTTGATTTGGTATGCTTTTGTGGCCGTTTCCACTGTCAAAAGGTATGCCGCAGACTAAACGTAAACCGTACCATACCATTTTTTGGGTACCCTTTGCAAAGGTTACCCAGCATGCCAAAAGGGTACCAAAAAGCAGAGCTGGATGCACAACTGGACACTATTGGTTTACAGAGATACGTCACTTGGTCCTGAAACAAGCCAGAATGAAAATAAACCGCCATTTTTAAAAACAAACTCGAGACATTATACCGTTTTAATATATACATATAATAACAAGCCATGGTCAACCCGAACTTAAACCAGCCTAGTCGTCATCTTGATGAGCAGCCACAAAGCCAAGAAAAACAAAATCTGCCTTGTCCTGTTGTTGCTTTATGAGCCCATATAAAAGCGCAAGTGGTCTCTAAAAAGCTCGCTGTGCATCTATATTTGAAATAATGAACTTCTTGAGCTGATAATAATAACGTGCGTGTGATTATTGAAGTGCTTCTGACATCCGATCCTTTCAGAAACTGACAAACGCGAAAGTGAAGCACATTAAAACAAAGGAGAAGCCGGAAAACAAAGGAGCAAATGATTCTGTCAGCAACCTAAAACATGAACAAACTGCCATGTTTAACTATTATCATCACCTATTGGACTATTATGAACTTGGAATTACGAAATTAATTTCTAATAAGACGTTGAATGTGATGGTTAAGATTAAAGATACAGATAAAAAGTTTGCACTGACTGGGCTATTTTTCGTGTTGTATTTGTATCCAAATAGAATTTAAGATTAGATTAAATTCAACTTTATTGTCATTACACATGTAGAAGTACAAGGCAACGAAATGCAGTTATGTATGCTGTGTGTAGTTTTTCTGTAATTGGTAACATATCGGAGGCTGTAAGGGTGTGAATGTGTTCATATATGTTGCATTTATTTATTTATTTTATATAATCGCATATGTTATTTCTAGGCTATTTTCGTCATTGATCTGCATTTATAATCCAATAAAGTTCATAGAAAGGTTAGTAATGAACATTTGTACACAAGTATTTATGTGTATAAAGCATTCGTTTTGTAAGAAGTGCTTCTCATATGATATGTGAACGACCCATACAGCTTTACTTTGACATATTTCCTCGAGCGAGAATGACGTCGACTGAAACATTCTGTCGTACACTATGCCTACTGTTTGTACCCTTTTGGCAGTGGAAACGCAAGCCTGATAAAAGGGACCCATACCGTTCTGTGCCACTCAGTGGAAATGGGCCATTATATAAACTAAATATGTTAATATAACTTATACAGCAAATGCAGTGAGGTCTAAGCTGAGATGGATTGGAAACATTATAACAGAATACACTGTGAGCAGAGGCAGCAACAGATATTTGTTGCTTTCTAAAGTTATTGCTTTTCCCGAAAGCATAAAGAACCAACCTGTCTCACTTTACCTAATACACATGGCAACATTTACAGCCACGAGCAGATCCATAAATAGAGAGAAGCTGTAAAAACATCCTTTTTGTGAAATGTTTTAGGAGACAAGGGGATGGTATTTCATCCTATCACGGAACAGCAGGACACAAATTTAACCGCACTTTGTGGAAAACCTTGTAGAATCAACAGTAACACGGAGGCCTGTACAGCAGAGTTATAACCCAGGTTCAGACAGAGTATCAGATGCACTGAGGGCTTAATCCAGCTCCATCTCTGGGGAGGTGACACACAACCCAGCTTTACTGCAGGAACTGGCACCTGCTGCTTCGTTCTGGCATCATCTGAATGAAGATTCTCCTCCTAACACGCATATCGGTTACACCTAAATGAATGAAAAGTAACTACCACAAAGAGCTGTGTGAGCTCCTGATTCCTGACTTCTTGGCAGACAGCTCAGTGTACTTCTGAAGTAAAAACAGAGTTTGATTACCCTCCAAAGCTGGATTAGAGCCTCTGTTGATCTCGCAGTGTCTTCCCATGAAGGACGGGGAGCACTCGCATTTGTATTTACCGATGTAGTGGAAACATGTTCCCCCATTTCGACAGGGACTGGAAGCACATGGATCTGGCTTTCCTAAACATAAAGCATCAGATGGTTGAGGAAATTTGCAATGAATTATGCTTACAGTAGTTATGCATACAGTAAATGTGCATTTTCAAATGTATTTGTGAAGCATGCATGGCCATGTGTGCATCTAAATGAGGTCAACATGTGTGAGAAATCATCGATCATTACAGTAGCACTGAGAAAGAGAAACAGCTTTTCATGCATGTGCCAGGGCAAGTTGTTTTTCCTACATTCAAGGAATCCAAGTGTTGAACAAACTCCAGCAAATTGGATCATTACACAAGGCCAAACAGTTGCACAACTCTAATGTGGGACAAAGTTGGGATAATGAAAATCCGGAGATGAAAAGCATCTTGGCTTTGAAGATCTTTTTTTTGTGCAGTTTTACAGCACTCTGTGTGTGCGGAAATGCCATTTTCCAAACATGAAGAAAAGCAGATTACACACTTATTCCATTTGACCAGAAAAGAGGAAAGAAAGGGTGAATGAGAATAGAAACCACCCATGGGTTCTAACTGCGTGCCTGAATTTTGCGTACTCCCACACATAAGAAGTCCCTTTCGTGGCAAACCTTTCAAACAAAAGGCTGATGGAAACACAATGTCATGATCTCAACAGTAGAGGGTGCATTTTCAGGCTGGTCAAATAATAGGTAAAAAATTTCGGTGGAGGAATTATTCATTTATTCATTTTCTTGTCGGCTTAGACCCTTTATTAATCTGGGGTCACCACAGAGGAATGAACCGCCAACTTATCCAGCAAGTTTTAACGCAGCAGATGCCCTTCCAACCGCAACCCATCTCTGGGAAACATCCACACACACATTCACACTCATACACTATGAACAATTTAGCCTACCCAATTCACCTGTACCGCATGTCTTTGGAATGTGGGGGAAACCGGAGCACCCGGAGGAAACCCACGCGAAGGCAGGGAGAACATGCAAACTCCACACAGAAACGCCAACTGAGCCGAGGTTCGAACCAGCGACCCAGCGACCTTCTTGCTGTGAGGCGACAGCACTACCTACTGCGCCACTGCCTCGCCGGTGGAGGAATTAAATGCTATTAATTGCTTATGTAGTGGTGCTGGACACTTGATCCAAAGCAATCTCTGAGATCTAGAATTTGAACATTTTTATAAGCGGACAAAGAGAAACACTGAAATAAAAAAATGCTTTGTCAACAAGCTTCCGCTTTAAATTTTAGATATACAGTGGAGAAAATAAGTATTGAACTCATCACCCATTGTCTCAGAAAATGTTTCTAGAGGTGCTGATGACTTGACATTTTCACTAAAGAAATCCATATATGCAATTGAAAACAAAACTAATTTACAAATGAAGGTAATAATATGAACTGACACAGAGAAAAGGTATTGAACACATGAAGAAAGGAAGGCGTAGAAAGGCAGCGAAAGACCAGAAAACAGCTGAAATATCTCAGTAGTTTTTCAGCAACCCTCTGTTCTTCGTCATTGAAAATTAATATTCAGTGCTTTCTCCTTGTGTCATTCTATTGTTATTGTAGATAACTGATTTTTCAGATTTTTTTGTTTTATTTGCATGTTTGTATTGTTCGGGTTTTTGCCAAAATCTGGTTCAATTCCATGTCAAGAGCTCCTTTAGAAATATAATTTTCAGGAAAAAAAAACATGATATGTTTAACACTCATTTCCCCTACTGTATTCCCCAATGAGCCATTAAATAATGACAACCTTCTTAAAAACCTGTAGAACATGCTTTTGCCCATAAAACATCTGCCATGTAGTGAGGGTTTGATTTGCCGAAGTAACGATAGGTCTGCATATAATGTCAGCATCAGGTTCTCCAGTTCCTGTGTATTGCAGGGTAGTAGTGGTGATGTGGCATGAACCTGCTTTAGTAAGTCTAACCACAAATGGTTGATTGGGTTTGTGGGGAGTAAATTCGAAGGTCGAGACTTTAGTACAAATTTAACAGCCATCCGCAAACAATGCCTGCAGTCTCTTATTGGACATTATCCTGTTGTTGATGGCCATCGCTGACCATGTACAAATGTAACCCCACCGGTCCCACACCACCCAACCCGCTCTGAGTTGAGATCGAACCTACGACTTTCTGCAGGGAAGTCGGTTGATCAACCATGGAGGCTAAAGACGGTCTCTAGTGTCTGTCGCTAGAACAACTTTAGAGGTCAGAGAAGTGAGGTCTACATGCTCATCACTTAGCTAGCCTCTTCTACACTTACCCCCCTAAACCTCACTCCCATCCGGGTCACGGCACCAATGCAACCCCACCGGTCTGGAATCGAACCGATGACCTAGTGCATGGGAGTCGGCTGCTATAACAAGGAGGCTAAAGAGCATGACCCCAGTGTTTGTCGAGCACCTTTAGAGGTCAGAGGAGTGAGGTTTACTTGCTCAGTAATTCACTAGCTGGCCTCTGCTGCTCAGTTGCCGTGAATAAGTACACTTGGTCCCAGATCTCAAGGACTGTGCTATTAGAATCCAGTATATCAAGAGAAACTGCTGTGACAGAGCATTTATGCTTATACACTTTAAACAACTTAATCATATTTTTGTCCCTGTTTAAATCACAACAGAAAACCAATTATTACAGCAAAGATATCTTGACGTTAAACACTTACCCACTTCACAGTGTTTCCCCGTGAAACGGTAGGGGCAGACACAATGGTAGCTGTCAGCTTCTTCTTTACAAGAACCTCCATTACGACAGGGACTAGAAGCACAGATACTTAATCTGACTGAGGAAAAAAAAAGGAATTAAATTAAATATTGCATGTTTAAGACTTCTGCACAACTGATATGTGGTGCATCACGCAATATAAAGCACAGTGGTGGAATTGCTAAACATGTGACTAACTTAATGTGTAAGCATGCAAAGACAAAATGTTAACAAGAATGGCAAACACAGCATACCTCTTTCGCAATGCTTGCCTCTGTAGCCGTGTTTGCACTCGCAGATGTAGTCTCCATCTCTTTCATAGCAATACCCTCCATTCTGACACGGAGAGGAGTCGCAGGCTGATTGGGGCTGTACTGAAAAACACACGCACCAGCTTCACCACGTTCCCTCACAGCGGGTGATCATTTTTACCACTCACTTGTAACTTTTATTTGCATGTGTTGGAATGATTTCATTTAAATGCACAGCACGGCTTAGATCCTCTGTGTATTTTAGTAGCCAACTTGAAACCTTAGCTTAACATTATGTCAACACACAAATAAATCTTTCTTTTCTCATTTGCTCATAACATAACGCCTTTATTGCTTTGGGGACATTTGCCATCCCGGTGACCTGGCACAGAGTTAGTTCATTTGTCATGGAGCCCATTCTCAGCACATGGCTTCAATGCTCTCCAAGGGTCTTACCATAGGGGTAGAAATCCTTGTGATCAAATTCGGCACCAGTTTGGCAGGTGCAAAGGTATGTGCCACCATATTCCAAGCAGGGACCTCCATCTGGACATGGCCTGTTGTTACTGCAGGGTGTTTGTGTTACTTCTAAGGAGTGAAATAATAATTCACAGCAATTAGTTGTTTTACAAATATTTAGAAGTACTTTTGACATAACTTATTTTTATGATGACATGTTGCCCACCCTTTTGGTTATTTAAATCTTTCAGATTTTCCATCATCAGGCCAAACAATTAATTTACAATGTGGAGAATTTCCAGAAATACATTATTTAGTGTGATTTAATAATCACAGACCATTCAACAGTTGGCTAATAGCAATCTGTGCTTAAAAAAGAAGATCTGTACAAGTGCAACTACTGTCAATCATCACGTGTTCAGCTTGGATCTGCAGTGCCATACTTACTATATATTGCTATACTAATTTCTGCCAATTTGAGAGGGTGTGAAACTCAATTTTTTTGTGTTTAAATAGACTTTCCCCTATGCCTGCATGCAATTTTTAGTTAAGACAGCACCATTGACCAATTAAAAGCTGGTCTAAAGTCCAGCGCAGAATGAGTTAGTAATGCGGCTATGCGGGTATGTTTACTCATTGCATAATACACACAGGATACACTAATACACAAATAACTTTACATATAAAAACATATTATAAAAACCTCCATGCCCTCTTCACATCGGGGGGCTTCTTTTAGTTTATTCATGGCAATTTGTATTTGTATAATATTATTAATATGAGTATTATTTATTATATGCACATTTATAATTATTTTAATAAAAACAAGTTTAGATTTGTTCATCTGTTGGGTTTTAGAGACGTTTGCATCACCATATGGGGCATAAGAATAGGGAATGTGTTTGAACATAACTCAGTTTTTTGACCACACTTTATTATTATTGTTCATTTATTCATTTGCTGGAAATTAAAACTGAATTTAGAAATAGTTTTGAAACAACTCTTTGTGCATAACAAACAAAATTAAATATGTAGCTTATCTATGTCTTGAGCGGAGTGCATACAACACTGTTTCCTTATCCACGAAAGTAAAGGAGTAAAGAGAAAAAGTAAAGAGAAAGATAACAGGCCGAATGGAGGAGGCTCGTTCTTTATCCTCATACTGCAGATGGTCTGTTTAACTGTTTTCTCGCTAGTGAAGTTTTTCCATAGCAAATCACCATGGCGTGATGCAACTGACTCTTAAAGGGAATGGGAGATGACACTCCAATTGATTTAATGCACGTTATGCTCAAAACACACCTATAACTTGAATAAGAGAATAAGCACAAGCCTGTAAGACCATGCGATAGGGAGCAAAGCGTACTTTTCCATCCTTAAAATAGCAAAAGTAAATGCGAACATGCCCTGCTTTAGACTTTGCACCTAGATCGATTAAATAGAGCCCAAAGTTCAGTTAAAGGTGGGATTTATTTTTATTCATTGTCAGACTACTTAAAATCCATTGTGGATTTGAATAATTTTTAAAAAGACACAAAATCTTGGCTGATATATTAATTAAATGTTTATAATTATGTACGACTTGTAGTTTTTGTTTATGGTAATTTATAAAAGCCCTTCTACTGTGGTGAATTAGCTTTGGCTAAAACCATTATGGTACATGCATGGTATGGCTTTTATTTCAGTTTAATACATATTTTTATTTTTATTTTTTTGTATCTGTTTCTAATAACATTTTTAATTAATAAGGTAGACCTGTAATTAGAATTATCATCCATTAATCTGCAACCTTTAAAATAATATCTCATTCTCTCTGCCTTGATTTTAAAATCTTGACAATTGGGTAAATCCTTTAAAAAACTTTTCTGTATTTGTATGGAGATAATACATACCAAACTGACAGTAGAGTCCAGTGAAGCCTGTAGGACAGTCACATGTGCCATTCACATCAACACAAATACCTCCATTCTGACAGGGGCACTCCTCTGTAAGGGATTTAAAAGCAAAGAGAAGGAGACAGATGAAGAGAAGCCTTTGGCAGGAGATCAGCATAGTTTTAAATTTTCTGAATAAGTAAACACCAACCAATCTAAAATATGTGGCTCTTTCTTCACATCATTCAAATTGGCACAAAGTGTAAATTCATGTGTGGGAAAATTGTGGGTTTCTTTAGTTTAGCATAGTGTGCTGTGGTGGTGTTCATTGTACTGTTGTCCATTATAAACCTACTTCTTGGGTCAGTCTTTCCCACAACATTTCCCACACAGTTCATGGTGTGCCGAATGACTCTTAAGTCAGTATTCAGCTTTTCTGTACCAAAACACTTTTATTTTCCTCTTCCTGTAATAATTGTGGATCAAACAAGTTACTATCTCTCTTTTAAAAGAATTCTTCCTTTTAGTCCAGGGTCTCGAGGGTGTTATTTATCTGATAACATTTTTAAATTCAAACTGTATGACCTTAGGGGAAATTAATAGGTTTTTAATTTGCTGAATTTCAGGGGATTTCAGGTTTTGCTGTGATTTCAGGTCGGTGTCTTTGATCTCTGTGCCCTATTAGACACTCCTGGGTTCTGCCTGTGAGCTTCTACCTTCTCTTTTTGAAAGGACTGCATTACTTTTTCCGCTGCACATTCCAAGTGAGCCAGGCAGGAAGGTATTTTGGAGATTTAAGAGAGTCTATATAAGCGTTGATTGTTATTTCAGCTCCAGGGGGAATAGTAGGATGGATTTGCTGTAGCTCAAAATGTATAGTTAAATCTAGGGATATTTATGCCAAATTCACACTACACAGTTTTAAGTGTCGGCAGAGTTGGTTGTGTTCATACTTAAATGACAGTGGTGACTGTTGTTGGGATGCTAATGTGGGGCTTAACACTACACGGGGTGCTAAAAATATAAATTACACAGATTTTTTATAATTGAAATGCTTAAAAGTGGGAATCTTTTACTTTTTTCTAGGTGTATCAAATCTCTTATGTGTCACTGTTTGTAATAAAATGTCTAATGCCAACTACCAAATAAGACATTTACAAATAACTTTCAATTAATTCTCTATTTTATTTTATTCTGTTAAATTTATATATATATAAATAAATAAATAAATATATTATATATTTTGTAACACAACTAGTCTATATTTACTTATTTCTTTTATTTACAGTAAATAAAATCTTGACAATTCATAATACAAATACAAATAATACTCATACAAATTCTTACAAATTAGCCACAAAACTGAAGGGAAAAAAAGTAATATAGTTATGTTTTCTCATGAGATCAGGCTGGCAAAACCATATTAGGTCTACATTTGCGGCAATTCATCTATTGTTATTGAATAGCGGCAGTTAAGATTCAAATGAGTTCAAAAGTATTGATCAGCAAACATTATTTTTTCATAAGAAAAAGTGACTGCCGTTGTTTGTTAACCCCTTGGCTTTGACACCCAGCAGCCCCCTGGCAATTCCAGCACAATGAGAAGTCAACAAGCCAGTCTCCATTTAACAGTCATGCTAGTAACAGGTCACCGTTGCTACTGTGTGATGCAGTTATCTCCAATCTGAAGTTCGGATAGAGATTTCCATGTTATTACTGAGCTGCTCTGCAGAGTCAGAAATTTAGGGTATTTTATTTGTTGTTAAATAGCACTCCATGATAGCTATTGATAACTAATGCTAGTTTTTTATTATACACTTTGGTTTAGGTTATTTTTCAATAAAGTAAAGTGGGAAAATTTTGAAAATTTAAAAAAAAAAAATTCCTTAGGAAATCCTTGCAGGATGAGTCTCAACCCTAGCACTGCCACTGCATGTAAATGATCCACAACAGGGGTTACACTAGATAATCTCTCATTGTTCTGAAAACCTAAAGTAAAACATGTTTGGGCTGGACTATAATTCAATATCAATATATACAGTCAGGTCCATAAATATTGGAACATTGACACATTGCTATTGGCTCTATACACCGACACCATGGATTTGAAATAAAACAAACAAGATGCGCTTAAACTGCAAGCTGTCAGCTTTAATTTGAGACTGTTTACATACAAATCAGGTGAACGGTGTAGGCATTACAACAGTTTACATATGTACCTCCCACTTGTGAAGGGACCAAAATAAAAAGGGACAGAATAAAAATCATGAATTAAACTTTCACTTTTTAATACTTGGTTGCAAATCCTTTGCAATCAATTACAGCGTGAAGTCTGGAACACATAGACACCACCAGATGCTGGGTTTAATTTCTGGTGGTGCTTTGCCAGGCCCCAACAGTAACTGTCTTCAGTTCCTGCTTATTATTGGGTCATTTTCCCTTCAGTTTTGTCTTCAGTAGCTGAAATATATGCTTAATCAAATTTAGGTCAGGGGATTGACCATTGCATAAGGTTCCAGTTCTTTCACTTCAAAAACTCCTTGGTTGCTTTTGCAGTATGCTTTTGGTCACTGTCCATCTGCTCTGTGAAGTGCCGTCCAATGAGTTCTGAAGCATTTGGCTGAATATAGCAGATAATATTGCCCAAAACACTTTAGAATGCATCCTACTGCAAACACATCATCAATAAATACAAGAAATCCAGTTCCAATGGTAGATATGCATGCCTACGCCATGACACTACCGCCACCATGCTTCACTGCTTTGGATCATAAGCAGTTCTTTTCCTTCTCCACACTCTTCTCTTTCCATCACTCTGGAAAAAAGTTGACCTTGGTCATATTTGTTCATAGAATGTTGTTCCAGAACTGCATAGGCTTTTTTAGAACTTTAATCTGGCCTTACTGTTTTGAGGCTCACCAATGGTTTACATCTTGTGGTGAACCCTCTGTATTCACTCTGGTGAATACACATACAGTACACCTACCTCCTGGAGAGAGTTCTTGATCTGGCCAACTCCTGTGAAGGGTTTTTTTCACTAGGAAATAATTATTCAGTTTTCCACCACAGAAACAGTCTTCCGGGTCTTTTAGTGTTGCTGAGCTCACTGGTGCGTTGTTTTGGCCAAGCCTAATGTTTTTGATATTTCTGATGGGTTCGTTTTGTTTTTTCAACCTAATGATGGCTTGCTTGACTGATAGTGACAGCTCTTTGGATCTCATCTCGAGAGTTGTCAGCAACAGATTGAAATTCAAATAGCACACTTGAATCGAACTCTGGACCTTTTATCTGCTCACTGTAATTGGGATAACGAAGGAATAACACACATCTGGCCATGGAACAGCTGAGAAGCCAGTTGTCCAATTACTTTTAGTCCCTTAACATAAAGAGGCAATTCTTACACCGCTCAAATTAATTTAATTAATTAATTTAATTTAATTTGTCAAATTAAAGCTGACAGCCTGCAGTTAAAGCACATCTTGTTTGTTTTATTTCAAATCCATTGTGTTGGTGTATAGAGCCAAAACTGTCAGAATTGTGTCAATGTCCAAATATTTATGGACCTGACTGTATAGTGTTTAACAAATTTATTTTTATTTTTTTTTTAACGGTGTTAGCTTATGATAGACACATTTTTTGATATTCCACTTTACAGCTTTTGACAGTAAATGTTCATGGCGGAACTATGAGAAAGAGCAACTGGCTTCTAAATAATGACCTACATTACAGACACGCTCTGCAATAGTTGGTTATAGCTCTGAATGCGTACACTGCAGTGCATGTGTCTATCAGTTGATCTATCTGCAGATCACTCATATATCTGGCTTTCAAACACTCAAGTGTACATGTAAGTGCTCTGTGGAGAACATGAATCAATCATCATGGGTTGACTTGCTGTCCCACTGGCTGTAGCTCATCACTACAACTGATATCAAGTGATGTTTAGGCCAACCAGTCCAGATATATGGCATGCTAGATATTTGCGAGGTGTCAGTGATGTGTCAGCGAACCTCTCTGATGTGTCGTTAAGTATTTTACACAAAGATTGCAAAGCGCCAATCACCTGCTGATTATCCTTAAATCATATCCTGATCTGTCAGCGAACTTCTTAATTTGCAAATTGGGCTCAAATCAGACTCAAACCAGGAGACAAAGCAGGAAATGAGGATGTTGCATCTCATATCATCTTCATAACCCAAAACTTTTGAGATTTGTAGTTGAATGTCAGAGCATTCAAACAGGTTTCATTGGCTGTGTTGCAGGGAAGTGAATTCCAAGCATTAGCACTGTCTCATAAAACAGAGGCCCTTTAAAGTCTAGACAAGAGTCCTTCCTCTTGTTGGTAAAGTAGTAAAAAGTGCCATAAAGCAATTATTTACAACATCAAGCGACTTGCTGCAAGGGCTGAGCAGTAAACCTGGTGAGGTTTTGTAGGTTTGGATAATTATGCTCATCCATCACGGCTACATAGTCTTCCTCAGGCAGTGCTTCAAATTCCTGTGGGATTGTGATGTCTGTCTTGTTCTTTTCCGTGCCATGCTCCTGCCCAGTTACTTGAGGAAAGCAACTACTGTGCAATAAAACTTGAGACTGCTTACCTTCACAGTTGTCACCGTAGTATCCGGGCATGCAGGTGCAGCTGTAATTTCCAGAGTTAGTGTACTCGCAGATTTGATGTTTATTACAAATCTCTCCAACACAGGATTCTGTTAATGAAGTAAAACATAAGTGTGGTATTTTATAAATTAAGTGATTCAGCTTAGTGGGAACTCGAAGAACATTTACCACTTACCTGTCTGATTTGCAGCATCAGCAACAACCAACTCTGTTTTATGGGGAAAATACTTAATTAGTATGTTGTGGAGGTATTACTAGAGTAACACAATCAAACCATTTACTGATGTTTAATTAAGTGATATGTGTAAAA
Organism: Danio rerio; assembly: GCF_052040795.2. Taxonomy (NCBI): domain Eukaryota; kingdom Metazoa; phylum Chordata; class Actinopteri; order Cypriniformes; family Danionidae; genus Danio; species Danio rerio. Next base: position 29,705,053 of record NC_141026.1, on the reverse strand, counting down.
TAAAGGTAAATCCATAAATAACTAAACCAAATCGAAACCCCATTTAAATTTTAAGCCACTTTGTTGACCTAAAGGGCCAAAATGAAACTGATAACTTGATGTTATTAACAAAGGATTTAGTTGAAGTACTCAGACACGTGGTCGAAAGCCATAGTTATCCTATAGTGTTTCACTCTCCTTATCCATTTCACTTTTTCAGCTTCTTGGAAAATGTTACAGCAAGCCAAATGTAAAGGGGAAAGTAGGTGGCTGGCTGTGTAAACACATTCTATCATTAAACATTTTTCGCCTCACAAATGGAAACAAAAACAAAGACCGGATAATGTGTTGCGCCTGGCATTTATAAAGTAAGATGATTGGCTGAACTCAAGAGTAAGAGCACACCTGTCTCACATGCGCTTCCAGTGAAGTTTGCTGTACAGGTGCAGGTGTAGTTATTTACCAGGTCTTCACACACACCTCCATTCAAACATGGCATTGACATGCATTCGTTGATGTCTGTATTCAAAAACACAAGATTCATTGGTTAGAGTACAGACTTTAAAAAAGTCAGACCTTGGAAAAGCTTGGCTTTGACTGTATTGATATTTTAGGATTTGTGCAGGTGTATTGTTTCATTAATCAGGTGTCTAGTATGAACATCAATCTGGTCTCGTGTAGAAACAAGGGTTCAAGGTAAACAAAGCCAAGCAGATTCATTTTCAAAGAACTTCACAACTGGGTTTGTATTTCATTATTAAAATCCATTGTGGGAAGCCCAATTTGTCAACCAGGGGAATCATGTCAGTGCTTTTTCCTAAAAAAATCCTATCAAGGTCTGCTCAGAGCGCTTTCAATATTCGGAACATAAAACCTGACCCAAAATGAAAACAGGAAAAGAAATCAAAGTACCTGATAAAATAATTCCATTTACTAGCTGCCTTTTAAAAGTATTGTGCTATTGCAGTCTTCAGTCTAGATAACACCATCTGTCAAATGAATAAGTGCAAGCCTAATGTGGAAAAAAGGAAATGTTCCCTGGGGAAAGCCATGGCCTTTCCGTGACACTCCCAAGATCTGTACTCACCTGACTCGCATAGGAACCCAGTGTAACCTGCTTGGCATATGCAGGTGAAGTTGCCGACACCCTGTATGCACTGTGCTCCATTGAGACATGGGGTCTCCTGGCACTCGTCTATGTCTGCAGGCAATAAACACAGAGACGCACACATACACATAGACACACACTGGATATTTATTCAGCTGATTAATATATCCTCCACACCGTTCCCCTCACTCTAAAACTATGCACTTCTGGCTGTGAAAGGTATTAGAGGTTTGATACATCTCTGCAGGCTGGACTGTGGGAACGAGAAAGAGGCTGAAGCCAGCCGAGTGCTAAGGGAGGAGGGGAGGATAAAGTCAGTGAGGAAAGAGTCCACAGCATAAAATGAAGAGCTTACTGAGTTTCACATCATTTTCAGTAGCTATTTTACACCTCGTTGGACGAGTTTTTGAAAAGAACATTTAGTTTCTGTTACCTCAGCATGCAATATGCAAAAAGTCAGATAAATGAAGATTCTAGAATTTACCTGTCTCACATGTTGCCCCTATGAATCCCACTGGGCACAGGCAGATGAAGTGGTTGATCTTGTCCACACATGTGCCTCCGTTTTGACAGGGGTATGAGGAGCACTCATCAACTTCTATCAAAACACAAAATAACAACAAATATGACGTGACTTATTAGACTTGCGCACAGGAATGAAAACAAGAGGGAATCCTAAAGTGCATAGGGGTGGAGGAAAAGGTAATGATTTGACCACTGCAAAACATCGGACAGACTCTGGAATAGCCTTCCTGGTAATGTCCGAGGCTCAGACACACTCTCCCAGTTCAAAACTAGATTAAAGACCTATCTGTTTAGTAAAGCATACACTCAGTGCATCACCTAGCAGGTTCCACACTGGCTTCTACATCTTGCTTATATACACCATGAACAGCAGCTACGCTAATTATTCTCTTTATTCTCTATTTTCACCTGGGGATACTCATCCCGAGGTCCTCAGATTAGGCGGAGTCACTGATTGGATCCAAGACCAGCGACGTGATGATCCCAAGGATTCCATATCCGGGACCAGGCCATATCCTGAGCTGCTGCTGCGCTGATGGTCGTGGGGAGTGGAGAACATGAGTCTGATTCCAGCGACGCTCCAGGGACAGACGAGTCTTCATTGAGGCCATCTTCCAGCATAAACCACGGCGAATGAAGTTCTGCACAAGACTTTTGGCCAGCGGAGAAATTAAAATGGTCGTGCCCAACTGAGTCTGGTTCTCTCAAGGTTTTTTTTCTTCACTCCCATCAGGTGAAGTTTTTTTTCCCTCTCCGCTGTCGCCACTGCCTCGCATGGTTCAGGATTGGTAGAGCTACGCATCGATGAATTTGCTCTTCAGTGTTTGAACTCTCAGTAATGATTAAATCACACTGAACAGAGCTAAACTGAACTGAACTGAACTGAACTTAAACACTAAAACCTGAACCACACTGTTCCAGTTACTATGACCATTTATGTGAAGCTGCTTTGACACAATCTACATTGTAAAAGCGCTATACAAATAAAGCTGAATTGAATTGAATTGAACTCAACTGTATGCGTATTGCATACAGATGTGACCAGGGGAAATTCTCTCCCTTGGGTTGTCCCACTGGCTTACAGGGTGGAATTCTGCTTTTACAAGCTGACTTTCTCTTTCCTGGCAAGGAAGAACACAAAGGATGATACAGGTCATGGGGGATGGAAGGATTTCATCATTGGTTTACCTATCTGGCATCTGCGTCCAGTAAATCCAGCCAAACACGAACAAGTGAAAGAGGGATTTCCAGTGATGCAGTCATCAATGCAACGTCCACCATTTCGACAGGGCCTTAAATTGGCACAGACTGAAGCTGAAGAGGACAATAGAAATGTATGTATTCTCCATAATGTTTTCTAATTTGTTGGCTTGACTGGATTTTTTTTCCCTCTGGCGACATACCTGAGTCGTTGCAGCCACCCACTTGAACATGAGAATCATCAATACGAAAGACCCAACGACCAGGATATCCCACATTCGTAGTGGTTTCAATTTCAACAATATCATCTGTTCGGGAGCCTGGAATGTTGAAATAGCGCTTCCCATCACCAGCATTAAAACCTGCCTAGGAAGAGAGTGGAAGTGGAGGACAGTTCTCTCAGAGTAGTTTCTTTCACATTGCATTTTATTCATTTAAGGCAAGACTTGAATCCAAAGTGCCAAAGTTGAAAAGTAATGGCAAAGACCTTACCTGTGCAGCTATGCCCCCTAAGCCAGCGAGGTCTCCACCACTGGTAGCATGCATTCCTGTTGTCCAGGTAATATTGTGGTACTGGAAGATGGTGAAGGAGAGCTCACCATCTGTGATGAGAACTACTTGAAATGTATTGACCTTTAGAACAGAACACAAAGCAGGTCATTTGCCACAACTAGCCTGGAGATTTATTATTGGAATTATTATTTTACTAGTTAGATTAGTATTTTTCACTCATGCTCTCAATATCCACGATAATGAATTGTTAAGTTTTGATCAAGATTGGTTTTAAACTCCTGAACAGTGAACCTTGAGGCTTAGAGTAGAGAAACTGTGTGTTATATTACAGAATTACAAAAATACAGGCCTAGTAGAGAAAACATAAACATAGTAAAGCAACACAGCATATGTATTAAGTGTCAATGACTTTGTACCGGAGTTATTGAGCTGCCACCAAAAAATGTGACTTGATGCCAGGTAGCAATTAGCACCCATGTGGTCACAAATGTTGGGAACTCCGGAAAGTAACGATTAGTATCTGCAGTAGCTCTTCTCAGGATAGCAGGATCTTTGCTCTCACGATAGAAGACTTTCCCTGCTCGTCGGTTGTCTACGTCAGCCCAGAATGGAGCCACCACTCTTCGGTCTCCAGCAATAGGGAATGCCACAGGGGTGAACTGGGACACCTCCCTCAAGAAAGACACCAGGCCATTGTTGTTGACCTAAATGTCAAAGAACAGAAGAGCAAGTACGTGCTCAGGGTTAGCAGAGTCTGCACACACTTGCAGCTTACCTTCCTGGCACTCCTTCCTGGATTCCATTGCTTAAGCTTCACCACACCATGATCTACATGTTTGGACATTCATTTTCTGAGTTGCATAAATAGCATATTTCATCTCCATTAAAGTCTTTCTGTACCATATTATACCTGACAACAGAGGCTGGGTTGGTTCCATTAGTATTACATAGTAAGACAAGAAAGAACAGACCAACAGAACTCTAAAGGTTTTAAGGACATTTCAAGTAGGACTCAACCCATCAACAATTCAGTTTCTTACAATGACATTTAGAAGATATATTGCAAAAGGGCCTGGAACAGCAATCGGATGGCTATGATGTATGAATCATGCTGACTGGGGATAAGCAGAGATGAGGTGTCCAGTAGTGTGTTGACACTCGAGAGTGAGCAGTAGCATTGCAGGATGAAAGAGTAAGGTCAGGCCCTGTGGCAGATGTATCCTTTCCCCATAAGGAAACAGACAGCTGCCTTGTTCTGCCAGACATCTACGTCTTGCAGCTGAGAAAACCGGATCACTGTTCAGACACACACATACGCACTTTGACACACCTGCCCTGGCTCCTGTCCACTAGAAGTGGTTTTAGAGGGTGAGGCCTTTATAACTGCCTCTAAAGTAACCACAGAGCCCAACACTTGCTTTGCTGACCACTGGCTTTACTCTGTTGACTGAGTCTATTTCTGTTTGAATATTTAGCCAGGCTGACACTAAAGAAAACTTAAAGCATTTGGAGATTCACCGTGTTGCTAAATTGATGCGAATATGCATGCAATCTCATTAAAAAGATAGGTTGGTGTTTTTATGAAACCAGTAAAGAAGCGAAGGAGCCACAAAACTCCCCTCAGTAATTATCTAATGATTTGAAATCCTTACTGAACAGTAGCTATGTTTCCATCCAAAGATGTGAATTAGATTGATGCTCAAAACTGGAATACTGCATAAAAAATTT
>NC_141026.1:29382500-29395000 GCF_052040795.2 Danio rerio | reverse complement strand
TTTATGCTAAGCTAAGCTAAAAGTGCTCCCGCTAGACCTGGAAATTGGATGAATGAACTCCAAAATGGTAAAACTGAACCATTCAACATTACTCCTACTTTAAATTTAAATTGAAAAGAAAAATGCCATTGATTTATCCAAGGAAATGGCCAAGCACTGAGCAACCACAGCCTTCAGATAGATACAATGGCAGTCTGAGTGATCCCCTGTGCCTGCTTTTTTGCTCCTTCTGTCTCTCTCTCCTTCCTGCTGCTCTGTCTCGGCTCACTAGAGCAATGCTTTGAATAATTTATCCAGCTAAAGAAGCACTGGTGTGGGCCTAATGCCTGATAAAGGGACAGCTTTTAGGCAGAATTTATACCACTAATGAAAACATGATGATGCAAGAGAACACTGCCAACTGTAGAGGTCCACAATATTTACAGAAGAGAAAAAAAGTGTAGGCCTACTACCACACAATATCCACCTGCAAATTGTAACTTCTTTTTTTAGTTTTAAGTAAACACTATAGTATCTTTGAACCTATTGTCAAGTACTTGAATTAATCTGTTCTGGTAATACAAGAACCATAAACAAATACCCCAATACTGTACATATAGCCTTAGGGTATATTATGCACCACAGTTTATGGTAGTAAAACGTATACTGCAATATCTCAGTCATTTCAATATTGTTAAATACTTGAATTACAAGTTTAAAGTGTGTGAGTAAAGATAAGACAACTAAATACGCTGCATTTGTTACTTTATTAGTTCACTATAGTTAACATTACAACATGATGTAGCATTCATTAACAAAGTGTTGAAAATAGTATAATATACACTCACCAGCCACTTTATTAGGTACACCTTACTAGTACCGAACTAGCTTTATCCTTCGTGGCATAGATTCAACAAGGTACTGGAAATATTCCTCAAAGATTTTGGTCCATATTGACATGATAGCATCACGCAGTTGCTGCAGATTTGTTGGCTGCACATCCATGATGCGAATCTCCCATTCCACCACATCCCAAAGATGCTCGATTCCAATCTAAGATGATTGCCGCTTTATGAAATGGTGCATTATCCTGCCGGAAGTAGCCATCAGAAGATGGGTACAGTGTGGTCATAATGGGATGGACATGGTCAGCAACAATGCACAGGTAGGCTGTGATATTGACACAATGCTCAATTGGTACTAATGCGACCAAAGTGTGCCAAGAAAATATCCCTCACACCATTATACCACCACCACCACCACCAGCCTGAACCATTGATACCAAGCGGGATGGATCTATGCTTTCATGTCAAATTCTGACCCTACCATTTTGGTGTCCCTGTGCGAATTGTAGCCCCAGTTTCCTGTTTTTAGCTGACAGGAGTGGCACCCGGTGGGTTCTTCTGCTGCTTTAGCCCATTTGCCTCAAGGTTGGACATGTTGTGTGTTCAGAGATGCTCTTCTGCATACCTGTTGTAACGAGTTGTTAATTCAGTTGCTGTTGCCTTTCTATCAGCTCGAACCAGTCTGGCCATTCTCCTCTGACCTCTGGCCTCAACAATACATTTGTACAGAACTGCCGCTCACTGGATATTTTCTCTTTTTCGGACCATTCTCTGTAAACCCTAGAGATGGCTGTTTGTGAAAATTCCAGTAGATCAGCAGTTTCTGAAATATTCAGACCAGCCCGTCTGGCACCAACAACTATGCCACGTTTGAAGTCAAGTCACTTCAATCAGCTTTTTCCCCATTCTGATGTTTGGTTTTAACTGCTGCAGATCGCCTTGAACATGTCTCCGTGCTTAAATGCATTGTGTTGCTGCCATGTGATTGGCTGATTGGAAATTTGCCTTAACGAGCAGTTTCACAGGTGTACCTAATAAAGTGACCGTTGAGTGTATACAGTATAATAAATTGTACTTGAGCTCATTGCTAAAGTTTTATTTTCATGTGGGCTGTTCTCTTTTTCCACAGAAATGCTTGTATAACTAATCCTGAAAAGAAACGACTAAAATAGCATTTTTATTAATTGAATTCTTATTTGCTTTTTAAGTATCAGGTCAGGTCAAAAAACTTTATCTTCATGTTGACAGTAACATAGCCAATGTGACAGTACATTGACCCCATATTTACAGTCTTTGCTGACAGAACAGACTGAAACACCGCAGCTCAAACATACTATATGCAGCATTGTAGACATGGAGCCAGGATCAGCTGTCAGTGCTGTACGGAGCCAGAGGGTTTTGTGTGGAGAGAAAATTCTACCTGCCGTTATAGTAATAAAAGAAGGCAAGATTCACAGCGTTCTGCCTGATTCAGAAGCGTCAGCACACGTGGCTGGAAAGGTGAGCTTAAGAATGCAACATGTGCCACCTGCTGGAGACTACATGCATAACTACATTTTAATGAAGGGTAAAAAAACACAAAATCACACTGCTATTCAGAGTAAAAACATAGATACATTGTGCAGTAAGATTTGACATTTTCTCCAAATTAGTATTCTAGTAAAATATTTTAAAAGAATTTGTCTTACTTTTCCTGCAAAGGTGGGGTAAGACAACAGTATTAAAGGCAACTCTTTTAAAATGCCGATTTACATTTACATTTACATTTAGTCATTTAGCAGACGCTTTTATCCAAAGCGACTTACAAATGACGACAAGGAAGCAATTTACACAACTATAAGAGCAACAATGAATAAGTGCTGTAGGCAAGTTTCAGGTGTGATTTAGGCTTTGATCCAAATTGTACCATTTGGTGACTGTCACTTTAAATTCAAATGAGTACTTTTCAAAAGAGGGAGGAGCTACAAATGCCTATGCATCAGCAGCATAGTGGCAGATTCAAAACAGGACTAACCTCTGTGAAACTTAACTTATCTGTCTCAGAAGAAGGCAGTCTATGGAGATTCCAGTGTTCATTTGTGTATTCTAAAACTTTATAATGCCTCTTATGCCTATTTTTCACAAAGTCCATCTGCTGTGTGTGTACAGTCCAGACGCAGTGCATATAAAACATGGATGAAGGAACTGACCATTTTGTTTTCACACAGCACGTTTGTAATGCATTTACTGTTGCCCCATTTAATCTGCAGTTTTTTGTAAAGTACGGAGACATTATGTTCCAGTGCCACAGAATGCTAGAGTGATGGGTCTCCGTAGTAAATCTGACTTTCATTCATATGTACACGAATGCATCAGACCGGACACGCAAGATCATGTGGCAAGTTTTGCAGATCGCTGCACTGGAAAGTTCAAGCTTAGTTAAAGCTGCGGTCACACTGGAGTTTAAGCTGTCATACGGTGCAGTGAAAAAGGGGCACGATTAAACAAGATAATTAGAAATTTTAAAAAAGTGAGCGATTGGTCTATATTTTACATTTCTGTACAGAGAGGTCGTGTTTTGATCATCGATTGGTCTCACGCAGTCACGTAATGTGATTTCACAGGTCAGAGTTCACCAAGCTTGAACTTTGCAATGCAGTGAACTGCGAAACTTCAGCAATGTCAAAAATACTATAGCAATTTAGAGTAAATACTATCATTTTTTACCCTTTCTATAATAAAGTACTTGAGCTAACCTGTTGTGGTAATTATAGTTGCTTTAGTAACACAACAACTATAGTTACTGAAATTAAACTACTGTGGTTTTCTACAGCTATACATAAATATTATACTACTCTTAACCACAGTGTACTGTAGTAAAACTAAATCACACTACATTATTTGTTACAGTTTATCATCAGTTCACTTTAGTTAATACAACAGCAACCTCTGGCATTTGTAACAAGTTGTAAATGCAATACCATACAGTGAAATACACTTAATGGTTTAAAACACTATAGTAATTGTATAAATTACTATTGTATTTTTTTCATGTGGGCAGGTTTAATTAATAGTATATAAATTAATCAATAGATTCAAATCTATTAACAGATTACTTCAATAGTTTGATAATACAACAGCATCTTTATAACAGGTACTGGATGTGGGTGACAGTCTGATAATGCCAGGTATAGTGGACAGTCATGTCCATGTAAATGAACCAGGTCGCACTGACTGGGAAGGGTACTGGACCGCCACACGAGCAGCTGCTGCTGGAGGCATCACCACCATTGCAGACATGCCACTGTGAGTACCCTTAAAATCTACAGACTGAAGCGACAATCCATTTACAACAGACTGTAGAATTAGACAAACTGACAAGTTGTTGTTTTATTTATTCCTCCTTCCATACCTCCACAGAAACACAATCCCACCAACTACTACTCTTAGAAACTTTAATGAGAAGCTGTGTGCTGCTACAGGGCAGTGCTTCGTAGACACTGCTTTTTGGGGAGGAGTCATTCCTGGCAACCAGGTACTTGCTTTATATACTACAAATTGTTAATTAAGGGATACTTTTTACAGTACACACTCTCAGAAATAAGGTACAAATTTGTAAAAGGTACAAATTTGTACCTAAAAGGTCCATATTAATACCGCAAGGGTACTTATTGGTACCGAAAAAGTACAAAAGTGTTCCTCTTAGTACTAATATATACGTCTGAGGTACCAGTATGAACCCTTCAAGCACAAATGTGTACCTTTTGAAAAGGTAACACCCCAGTGACAGCTCTCGTACCTTTATTTCTGAGAGTGTAGTTGACAGTTCGTTACTATCCACAAGGCAGGTAAGATGTTGAGACAGATAATCATGTATACAAAAGATATGCTATGTTAGTGTAATGAGTGATGATTAATCAGAATGATGACAGCTGTAGATGGTAGATTGGCACAATGCATAATGGGAAGTGTAGTCCGGGTGAAAGGCAGAGGTGATATTTGGAGTGGCCCCTAGTGAGTCTTATGGGCACTCCAGCTAGAACTCAAAACATTAACAAAGACTAAAACTTGCCTTTTTCTGCCCATCATATTGTTTTTTTTTTTCTGTCACAGATGGAGTTAAAGCCGATGTGCCAAGCTGGTGTGGCTGGATTTAAGTGCTTTCTGATCCACAGTGGAGTAGAGGAGTTTCCTCATGTAACCGATGCTGATTTGCATGCAGCTATGAAACAGCTCCAGGGCACGAACAGCGTTCTGCTGGTAAGCTTATTTATTTTCTGCTCACCCCAATTTTTTTAGCTTGGTATCAGATTTCATGGAACATTTCTGCCACAATGAATATCTCACATCACTGTCCACCAATGTTAAAGTGGGGCAATATTAAGGCTTAACCGTCAATGAAATCCTTTTTTTTTTTTTTTTTTTTTGCTTAATTTGTTGTTTTTTTTCTTGGCTTTTCAAGAAATTCCACTATACAACTGTTATCTCCCAGTAGTTAATTTGTTTCCTCAACATTTCTGGCATGATGTGTAACTCACTTCACTGAACCAATATTGGGGTATAATTGTCAATGAAATCAGGTAGAAACATATCTTAGTATGCAACAATAAACATGAATTAAAAACTAGAAAATTATCTGAAATTATGATTTATACTGAACTTAAATAGATGTTATGCAATAACAATCCCCTATTTGGTTTAGTTTCATGCAGAACAAGAACTCTCGCATCCAGTTGCTGAGAAAGGAGGTATGTGAATAAACATATGACCCTGAACCATAAAACCAGTCTTAGGGTGCACGGGTATCATTTTTGCATTGACCAAAAATACATTATAACAGTAAAAATGTTTGTTCTTTTATAACAAAATCTTTTTGGACTGCTATAATTGTTATATTAATTAACTTTAAACATGATTAGCATTTTGATGTTGACTTTGATTTTGAACCCTCAGAATGCAGATTTTACAATAGTTTTCAAATAGTTGTATCCCACCCATTTACATTTAGTCATTTAGCAGACGCTTTTATCCAAAGCGACTTACAAATGAGGACAAGGAAGCAATTTACACAACTATAAGAGCAACAATGAATAAGTGTTGTAGGCAAGTTTCAGGTCTGTAAAGTCTAAGAAGGAAAGTATTAGTAATTTTTTTTTTTTTGAGTACAGTTAGTGGTATATCCAAAGAGGCAATTGCAGATTAGAAAGTGAAGTGGAGACTAAATAGTTGAGTTTTTAGTTGTTTCTTGAAAACAGCGAGTGACTGATGCAGTTAGGGAGTTCATTCCACCAACTGGGCAGATTGAACGCGAGCGTTCGGGAAAGTGATTTCTTCCCTCTTTGGGATGGAACCACGAGGCGATGTTTATTCACAGAACATAAGTTTCTGGAGGGCACATAGATCTGCAGAAGTGAGAGCAGATAAGAAAGAGCAAAGCCAGAAGTCGCTTTGTAGGCAAACATCATAGCTTTGAATTTGATGCGAGCAGCAACTGGCATCCAGTGCAAACGGATGAGCAGCGGAGTGACATGTGCTCTTTTAGATTCATTAAAGACCACTCGTGCTGCTGCATTCTGGAGCAGCTGAAGAGGCTTGATAGAGTTAGCTGGAAGCCCCGCTAGTAGAGAGTTGCAGTAATCCAGTTTGGAGAGGACAAGAGATTGAACAAGGAGTTGAGCTGCATGTTAAGAAGGGTCAGATCTTTCTGATGTTATAGAGTGCGAATCTGCACGATCGAGCAGTTCTAGAAATGTGGTCAGAGAAGTTTAGTTGGTCATCAATCGTTACTCCAAGGCTTTTCACCCTTTTAGATGCAGTAATAGTTGCCCCATACATCTGGATTGAAAAGTTATGGTGTAGAGTCGGATTGGCAGAAACTACAAGCATTTCCGTTTTTGCGAGGTTCAGCTGAAGATGATGATCTTTCATCCAGTGTGAAATGTCCAGCAGGCAGGCTGAGATGCGAGCTGGAACCGAGGGATCATCAGGATGAAAAGAGAGGTATAGCTGGATATCATCAGCATAGCAGTGGTAGGAGAATCCATGTCTCTGGATGACTGGTCCTAGAGATGTCGTGTAAATGGAGAAGAGAAGTGGCCCAAGAACAGAGCCTTGAGGTACCCCAGTGTTTAGATGCTGTAGGTTGGACACCTCTCCCCTCCAAGACACCCTGAATGACCTGTCAGAGAGGTAAGATCTGAACCATTGTATAACAGTGCCCGCAACGCCCAGTGACTCAAGCGTAGATAGCAGGATCTGGTGGTTTACAGTGTCAAAAACAGCTGACAAATCCAGCAAAATGAGGACTGATGATTTTGAGTCTGCTTTAGCCAGTCTGAGATCCTCCACGAGAGAGAGCAGGGCTGTCTCAGTTGAGTGGCCTTTCTTAAAGCCGGATTGCTTGTTGTCCATGAGATTGTTTTGAGTAAGAAAGTCCAGGACTTGATTGAACACTACTTTCTCCAGAATCTTGGCCATGAATGGAAGCAGGAATACCGGTCTGTAGTTTTCAAGTAGCATATGGTCCAGGTTGGGTTTCTTTAGCAGTGGGGTTACCCTAGCCTGCTTAAATGAAGTGGGGAATAAACCAGAGTCAAGAGATGTGTTAATTATGTGAGTCAGTGTTGGTATGACTGCAGGAGAGATGGCTTGCAAGAGATAAGAGGGAATGGGATCAAGTGGACAGGTGGTTGCATGGCTAGATAGCACGAGTTTGAACACCTCAGACTCAGAGGGCTGAGAAAAAGAGGTGAGTGTGTGTGGTGTTGGTGGTGTATCTTGCGTGTTTGTTGTAGGTGCAGCAAATTGAGCACTGATTTTTGCAGTTTTGGTGCAAAAGAATGTAGCAAAGTCATCAGTATTAAGTGTGGAGGAGGAGGATAGAGGAGGGAGGAAATATCTTATATCATAACAAACGATACATCAATAGAATGCTCATTTAATCAATTTTCAGGCTGGTTTTGTGGTTCAGGGTCACATATTTAGCATTCATTAGACCTCTAATCAAAATCATGAACATTTCTTAATTTAAAACAAATGTTTTGGTTTTTCTCTTGTTATGCAGATCCGCAGGAATATTCCACCTTCCTAAAGTCCAGACCTGACATTATGGAGCTTGAGGCCATCCATACAGTCATTGAGTTCTGCTTACAGTATCAGTATGTTATGCTTGATAAAGTCTTAAAGTCTCAATTATCTGATGGCTGTTTCGACATATCAGAGCAGCCAATCCAGAGATGAAGGGTCACATGTTCTGTTCTTATAATCAGAGTGCGATGCCACATTGTGCACCTGTCATCTGCTGAGCCTCTAGAGCTCATTAGAGCAGCGAAGCAAGCTGGAGCTCCATTGACAGTGGAGACCACCCACCACTACCTTAACCTGTCAGCAGAGGACATTCCAGGACGGGCCACTCAATTCAAATGCTGCCCCCCGATACGGGGCACGGCCAACCAGGTGTCCAAAAACACACACTAAAACAGACCGAATTTTTATTTTATTCAAATCAAAATGTCAGATTTTTTTTACAAATTGGGCATCACTATAAGCAACTTAATTCATGAGTTTAAATACTTTTAATATTGTTTTGTTTTCTTTAATTATTATTAGTGACCCAGGGCCACAAATATATTATATTTTAGAAGTCCTAATAGGCCACGGATTCGAATATTATTTTCTCTCTTGTTTTCTTGTGATAACGACTTAATTATCTTGTGATTTCGACATAACTCATTTAGTAGTGATCTCGACATAACAAAACGTTGTTTTCTCATTATCATGACATAATTTTTTCATTATCTCAGTGTAACAAAAGTTTACAACTTATTTTTTCGGCTAATACAATGTTAGATGCATATCATATAGTTTGCAGCTTTCACTTTTTAAAATAATTGTAAATTACTGGAAACGGTAGAAACGGTCAAACAAAATGTTAAAAATTTGCATTAAAACTAAATCAAAATGAAAAAACAAACACAAAACAAAAACATTCATCATAACCTAATTCATACATGCAACAATTTATTTTGTGCCATCTAAAACCTACGCTCTAAAAAGGTAACAGTTGAGGGGATGGATGGATGGATGGATGGATGGATGGATGGATGGATAGATATATACTGTAGATAGATAGATAGATAGATAGATAGATAGATAGATAGATAGATAGATAGATAGATAGATAGATAGATAGATAGATAGATAGATAGATAGATAGATAGATAGATAGATAGATAGATAGATAGATAGATAGATAGATAGATAGATAGATAGATAGATAGATAGATAGATAGATAGATAGATAGATGAAGTTGTCATAACGAGAAAACAACTTTTTTGTCGAGATTGTGAGAAAATAAAGTCTTGATCATGAGAAAACAATAGAGAAAAAAATATTTAAATGCATGGCCTGTACGCCTTTGTAGGAAATACAATTTATGGTACAATACTATGAACATATTTTAATTATTTACTGTAAATATGTCAAAGCTTATCTTGATCAATATTATGCTTTGCTAAGTACTTAATCTGTACTACTTAAATGCAATCTTCTCAATATTTAGATTATCAGACCCTCAAATATACTGTTAAAACTTTTACTGAACTTTTCTATTCATCTCAACTTATATCAGAGTAAAATATTAAGTTAAACTTTGCACATCTTAATGTCGTTGAAACCTAATAAACTTGTTAAAATAAGTTAAATTAAAATAAAAAACAACATGTCATATGATTTTTACTGTGTACTTGCATCTTTGCCAAATATTGTCCAGATTATTGTCCAAATATAAAAATATAATATATAAAAACTAATAAATAGATCTAGGTAACATTTACATATTTTATGCTGTTTTTAAATCCTACTCAAAGTCTGAAACTTAGTCATTATTATTATTTGTAATTCAAAATAAATGGTATACATTTTCAGAGCAGCTTTTTTGTATTAACTTCCACAATTCATGACTTTACTGCATTTATCTGCCATTAATAAATCTGTTTCCTCATCAGGAGCTGTTGTGGTCTGCACTTAAAGCCGGTGACATTGATATGGTTGTGTCAGATCATTCACCATGCACACCTGACCTGAAGTGTTTGGACAGTGGCGATTTCACACAAGCGTGGGGCGGGATCTCTTCCCTGCAATTTGGTAGGTTGTCATTTTACCAATACGCTCATACACTCTATGAAGGCCAAAGTCCTGCGTAAACAATGCTCTACTAACAGTTTACCAGTAATACCAATGATTAACTTTGAAACTGACATTCAGCGATCATGTCACAAATAGTGCCAATTCCCACTTCTGGCTTACTACCTGCTGCCTATTATTAAGATATTGGTTGTTTATTAGCACTTATAAAGTATGATCTTATTCTACATCCCTAATCAATGAAAATTAACTACAAAATATGTAACTTGGTTTACAAAGAGCTTAATAAGCTTAATATATTCACTTTCCTAGAATTCCCTGCATATCAGTTATGTTTTTCTTTTACTATTGGTTCATTCTTGTTTTGTTTTTCTCATCAGTTATGTACATTGGTACATCATTTTTTTTAACAAATGTTTATTGCATTAATTTAAGTTCAAATGTGTTAACATGATGTTTAGTAGTTTAGTAGTGAATGATAGTGAGCACTTATTAGTATGTTTCTCTGCTTGTGAAAAATGTGATGAGCATTGGTTTATCATTTGTCACCACATTTTATTGTTTTAACAAAAAACATTGTCAAATTGAAATACGGTAATTTACATTAAAATTGTCAAATTTATTTTATGGCTTTTGCTAGTTTAAACCGTAAAATTCTGACAAATACACCTGCTGTTTTTACCATAAATCTAACAGATTGTTTTTACAGTGAACTTACTATTAACAAGAAACTATTTTTTGTTGTTTATTGTACTTGAAAGTCTTATATAATGGTTTGTTAATGGGAAGAATTGTACTTTAAAATAAAATGCAGCCAAACATATTTAAAAATAAATAAAATCTATGATTAATTTTTTTTTTTTTTGAAAACTGGTAACCATTGACTTCTATGGTATTTGTTTTCCTACTATAGATGTCGATGGTTACAGGTTTGCAGCATTTTTCGAAATATCTTGTTTGTTTTTAACAGAAAAAAGAAAATCATAAAAGTTTGAATTTAAAGTATATAGTGAAGATTTCCATTCTACTATCCCTTAAAAAATATTTTTATTAGGTTTGACATACTTTTTCTAACCAGAACAATGAAATAATTTTTGTTTATTATTGACACTTGGATTAGATACAATTTTATGATTAACTATAATTCCACAGAAATCCATTGTATGACTAAATACACAACGAAATCTAAGAATTAAAAGTCTTATATAATGGTTTGTTAATAGGAAGCACTGTACATTAAAATAATATGCGGCCAAAAATATTTAAAAAATAAACAAAATCTACCATTGCAGAAATAAAGGCATGTGAATTAATGGATGTGGCATAGAGTCCAGCATAAACTTTTAAAGATCACATTGTATGACCAAAGTCACAACAGAAAAAAAAAATAATAATCTCCTGCCACAAAACATGTTCAAACTAAAGAAATCGTCATGGTTTGGTGTTACTTTGCAGAATCAGGTCCTAAACTATTAGGGAAGCTCAAACCCACATGTATCAGAACATTTTCAAAATCATGAAGGGCCATTTGTCTGACAACTATAGCACAACAGAAGTTGGGTGATGCAACAGGACAACGACCCAAAGATCAGGATAAATCAACAGCAGTGTGGGTTCATCAGAGGAAAATAGCCTTTTGGGGTGACCAAGTCAGAGTCCTGGAGCCAGATGCACCAGCAGTGCACAAGTCGAAACATCCTAGTTGTGACGAAAAGGGACACTAAGTTACAACTTGCACACTACCAAATATTTTTGTGTTGCACCACTGAACTTACAGTGCATCTGGAAAGTATTCATAGCACTTCACTTTTTCCACATTTTTTCATGTTACAGCCTTTTTCCAAAATAGATAAAATTGATTTATTTCCTCAAAATTCTACACACAATACCCCATAATGACAAAGTGAAAAAAGATTTTTTTGAAATTGAAAACCTAAAAAAAAAAATCACATGTACATAAGTATTGTCAGCCTTTTCTCAATTCTTTGTTGATGCACCTTTGGCAGCAATTATAGCCTCAAGTCTTTTTGAATATGATGCCCCAAGCTTGGCACACCTGTCTTTGGGAATGTTTGCCCATTCCTCTTTGCAGTACCTCTCAAGCTCTATCAGGTTCGATGGGAGTCGACGATGTACAGCCATTTTCAGATCTCTCCAGAGATGTTCAATAGGTTTTAGGTCTGGGCTCTGGCTGGGCCACTCAAGGACACTCACCGAGTTGTTGGGAAGCCACTCCATTGACATTTTGGCAGTGTGCTTTGGGTTATTGGGTTTTCATTCAGGATGTCTCTGTACATGCATTCATCTTTCCCTCTATCCTGACTAGTCTTCCAGTTTCTGCTGCAGAAAAACATGCCCACAGCATGATGCTTCCACCACAATGCTTCACTGTAGGGATGATATTAGCTTGGTGATGAGCGGTGCCTGGTTTTTTCCAAATGTAATGCCTAACATTCACTCCACAGATCAATCAGATAAAAAAAATTGTTTCCTAAGGTCTGAGAGTCCTTCAGATGCCTTTCGGCAAATTCCAGGCAGGGAGTGGCTTCTGT